>NC_064626.1:1251618616-1251921646 GCF_023864275.1 Schistocerca cancellata
GACATGTAATGTTTGGATGTACTGCACAAGCCAAGCTAACGTACTGTGTGTAACGGAGTGTACTTTCTCGTTGCATCCATGTACGATCTGTAGGAAGAACGTCTGTCGTTAACTCTCCGTATAAAGGGTTCTGCCATAATCAAGAAAACGATTTTTAACTTTTGAAACTTTGGTAAGCAACGTAAAGCTGTCGTGGGATAAAACACAAAGTAACTGAGTTTTAATGCTGGTAATGAAACTTAATGGGACGCATTTGTTCCTCGGTACCGAATAAAAACTTTTCAGATTCCCAGCTTTCCTTTGATAAAGCCAGGTAAGTCGCATAACATCGAAGAAAACAAGGTACGTCCGCTAAGGATGCTTTGCGATAAGATATTAATTACTGTTAAATATTGTAGTAGTGAACAGGGTACATACAATTCTCTAATCATAGGGTAGGTTGTTAAAAAATGCTGCTGTTTTTCGGCTACAAAGCGCCAAAATAAATCTTGAAATTCTTGCTGACCATTAGCCTTTATGTAGCATGAGAAACTATGACGAGTACATAAAATTACTTAAGTGTAATTTATATAGAATATGAACTTCCGGTAAACTCACTGCGTGTGTCTTTGAGGCTGCAGTGGGTTTGACGACTTTCAAGGCTCAACGATTCCGATGAAGTATCGCGCTAAATGAATAACCTCACTGACGAGCCAAAACATTACGACCAGCTGCTTAATAGCTTGTTGGGCCATCTTTGCAACGCAATACAGCACCGCTTCCGCGTATCACCGATTCTAAAGCTCGTTGGCAGATGTTTGAAGGTCTATGGCTCCAGATGTCTGCGTACAAGTCACGTAATTCCCGTAAATAGATGGCCACTGATTTGTGTACGCTGAGATGGCACCCGGTAATGATCCACAAGGCTTCCATCGGATTCACATCAGGCGACTTTGCTGACAAAGACATCAGCGTGTGTTCACAATCATGAAGCTCAAACCACTGCAGCACTGTTCTGGCTTTAAAACACGGACAATTATCCTGCTGAAATATGACGTCGCCATCGGGGAAGACGTTAAGGGGAGCCGGAGGTGCCTATGCTGCCCATGTGAAAATCACTAAGTTTGAGGAACATTTATGAATACACTGCCAAATAGAAAAATTTGAATTTTTTTTTTTTTACATATAGAGTGGTTTAGTGTTGCAGTTATGACAGAGGGATTTTGGAGTATCTTTTCTAGTTTCCTTCCAATTATGTTTTTTATTAATGACCCAAATTTTTTTACAAATAATTGCTTTATAATTAAACTGAAATGAAACTACTGAACATATTGCCAAATGGCGGTGTTACAATGTAAGTTTGCCACTAGGAGTGCTGTATAAAAATTTCATCTCTGTAGCTCGAGTGGATATTGAGAAGATGTTCCTTATATTCGAAAAATTCTAATTTACGGGAAATGGCTATCAAAGTTTCTCAATACATTCCTGCACTATAGGATGGATTATCAGGGTCTTCGTCTTCATCCTCCAAAAGCTTCCTCTTCTGTCTTCTTTTCTGGCCTGTTGTTCCATTATACTTCATATGCCTTTCTCTTCTTTCTGCTCCTCTTATCCTTTCTATGTCAATATTTCTTAGTGCTCGTACAGTGTCCACCCCAGCTGTAAATCCTAATGCCTTCAGAACTTTACACTTCACACTGTTCCCTTGGTTGTAGGTTGCTATTGCATCATAAATGCCAAAGTGCAGTGTTTTTATGCTTACAAACACCGTTTTAGGAATCACTTTCCAAATCAAATTGTTTACGCTTTCATTAGGATTCTGCGTCTTCCCGTGTAGACATTTGTGTGACAATTCTGGCTGTGCTAAGTCATGAAAAATGGGTTTTATTGCATTTATCACAGCTGCTGGCAAACCATGTTTGTGATCATAGTCCTTTTTTGCATTATATTTGCACCAGGAATCTTTTGGGCACACGCTGTGTTGAGGGTATATTTGGAAGAGGCAGTATGAAGGAACAATGCCCACACTGCTTTTCGCATGTCACTAACATTACTAGTATTTTGCCTTATAGCATACCCATAGTATCTCTGTAGACGTTCAATCACCTCATCAGTAAGCCTGCCTCTCCCTCCTATTGTCTTTCCATCACTGAGCTTACTTGAACCCAAAGTTTGTTTGAGCCTTCGAAGCCGTGCACCCATATGCTGTTGCACATGCCCAATGCATTCCAACTTTTCAACTACAAATTCATTTCCATATGGTTTCAGTTCCTCTATAGTCTTGAAACCTTTGGAGTCACCATCCCTAAGGTAGTATTTGCTAGAAGATGTCACAGAGCTATGGCCGGCCATGTGTTGCTTAGCAGAAGAACGCTCTGTTTCAGTAATTGTAGTATCGCAACTTGGTATTAGTGTTAATTTTCTTTTCCCTATGTTCTTCCTCTTCTTATATATACGGTTACTAAAACGTGGCATCGCAACCAGAACAACGCTTTACACAAGAAGTATAATACTACCAACAACAGGCGCAACACTGAACTAATTCGAAACGGTAAACAGCAAAGAGACGATGTTCCGCGCTATTAGCGCTTCATTTGTCACAGAAAACAATGTAGCCAACCCTTGCACACTCGCTGTATGCGTAACATAAGGCGCTGTATGCGTAACAGGCCGAGAAAATCCCAAGAAGTGCGCCAGGAAGTCACGAGAGGGTGTTAGATGCATTCAGCGGCCGCCCATTTCCTCTGCAGGCGTGGGGGAAAATGGTAATAACTCCACTTCTAGGGCGAATAGAACAATAATTCAAAGTTTACATTAAAGAGGAATGTTCCAATTAATTTTCGGTAGCAAAAAAAAATCGTAATTTTTTTGGATTTGACCACCTCCGGCTCCGCTTAACCGCGAAGGTGGTCAAAAGCCGTCAGCTTGTCTGCCATTGCTACCGTATGTCTCACGCAAGCGCAGAGGAATCTCTCTCATAGCAAAATCCTGCACCCAGTGGCGTGCGTCTGCGTCGGGGTACACCTTTAGAGGCACCGAGCGCCTCCATGAAGGCGTTTGTGGAGACGTCCACCGAACTGGTGTAGCGGAAACGTGATTCATCCAACGAGCTGAACATTTCCATTGATTCAAGATCTAATGTCGATGATCCTGTGCCAATTGCTACCGTAATTGACGATGTCGTTGGGTCAGCGTGTGAACACGTAGGGGGGCGCCTGCTGCTAAGCCCATGTTCAACACTGTGAGCTAAGCTGTGGACTTCAAAACACTTGTGCGTGCACCAAAACTGTGCTCTATCGGCAGAGATACCACTTATCGCTAACTACTTAAGGGGCTTCGGAAAGGCTCAAAATCGTGAAAAGTTCAATTTTTACTTTTTTGCGTTTTCTGAATCTGCAGACTATTACATTTTAATAGATATATAATTTATTCAATTCCGAAGACTACAACTAGTTTTAAATTTTTTTTGAAATGTGTTCTACATGGGCGTGACCCACTGTGGCGCTGTTAAACTGCTGTCAAATGGTGTTATTATTAACGTCCGTGCTCATCAGGTACATTTTAGTGATGTGAGATAAAGTATGTGTTGCGGCTAACCTGTGATGGTTCAATATATATCGCTGGTGTGATTGTCGATTGTTTCATGTTAATTTACTCTGTCGTTATCTCGAAAATATTCTTAATTAATTCTGTTTCTTGAGTCTCTGTTTTGTTGAAGTATAATAATGAGTAAAAGTAAAGTTGCTATTGCGACTTTCAATGATGGCAACATTGTAAGGTGCAAGGTATTTAGAAATATGGGAATGAAGATAGGTTCTAACATGGTTCGAGCGATGCTTGCTTTAGACAAGGAACATCTTCGGGCTGCAGACAGGGCTGTAAAGAGTCTAGAAATACAAGCAAAAGTAAACAGGAGGAGGAACAAGAGGAAGCTGGAGGAGGAGTTTGCAGAGGATGAAGATAATCCATCCTATGGACCTGGAATGCACTAAAAAGTTAATCCAATCTTTGTCGCTCGATTCCCAAAACTTTTATTTTCTCATACTAATTACATGTTTTCTAAGGATCTTCCAAACATATTTGTTTCAAACTTTCAGTAAATGTTACACAGTACCTTCTGCATAATTTAACACAGCCTTTTTCCAAAAAACTGTATATTTTTGA
Source organism: Schistocerca cancellata (assembly GCF_023864275.1). Taxonomy (NCBI): domain Eukaryota; kingdom Metazoa; phylum Arthropoda; class Insecta; order Orthoptera; family Acrididae; genus Schistocerca; species Schistocerca cancellata. The sequence goes on from NC_064626.1 coordinate 1,251,622,760, forward strand.
ATATATAAATAAGAAATTGCAAAAAAATGTTGTGAATTTTCATTACAATTGAAAAAAAAATCATCTTTAATAACTGAACTAAAATTTTGTAAAATCCCTGTGTTAAGCTGTAGCCCATATTCCAATAAATAATCTGTAAAAAGTTCAACTTCCTACCTCAAATACTTTGTGAGGAAAGATGTAATTTATAAGCGTTATTTTAACATTGCAAGTGTAGGGCGTTCCGGAGCCCATTAAACAGCAGGGAAGCCTCCGAGCCCCACATTCTGTGAAGAGTCGTCGAGGTCCAACTATTCAGATCCTAGTGGTAGTTTTACTATCGCTATCACTTGCCGTAGATGCTCAGGACTGTAGCACCTGAACATTCAACCAGCTTCGCCGTTTTCGAGTGCTCGTTCACAGGCTTCGGGTAGTAATAATTTTCACCGTGTCAAATTCACTTATCTCAGTGGGTATTCCCATTTGCGGTCCGTATCGTCCCTAGAATGGTACCCTAGCCGTCTTTGTTCCACTTACATTCTTTCCTTATGCGTCAAGTTCCTGCAACGCCACCAGGTGGCATTAAAACCTCGCGGTGGACAGAGCTTTGGCCCATAGGTGCATGTTTCCTCTTTTATTGATTTATTCATGGCCACTCTACTTGAGGAAACTTTATCTGTATCTTAGCTGAATTTTCTGAGCAATAATAGATCAATATACTTCATCAAAAACAGGAACGTTTTTTTTGTGTTGATTCCATCACCAGTTCAAGCTCTGTCTCCAGACAGAGTATAGCGGAGTTTCGCACCATCTCCAATATATCGCCATGACATCTGCTTAACACGAAACAATGTAATTAAGCGACCACGCGTTGTGGTCGTTGTGTTATTCAAGATGATTGAAATAATGCATTAGTTCTGTTTTATTTTTTACAACGTAATATTTTAAACCATTACAGGATGGTAACTTAGCGCATATGACTAGTTTTATGATTTTCTTTGTCCGCTCATCGATATTTGCATTCTCGTCTGAACTCATTTCCTTCACAAATTTAGTACATCGTTCGAATAGGAAAGACAAAAAAATACTATAATCCAAGGAGCAAATAGGAAAGACAAAAAAAATACTATAATCCAAGGAGCATAGAGTGAAGTGGGCTGTAAAAAAACCACCTCTGTATCCTCAGAACAGCGAACAGTGATGCGTGATAACGCCGTTGTGCTGCCATCTGTCGCCTACTACATGAATTAGCTGCTTCTTTTATCCTTTGGCGTGACTCAGCTGGCACCATCTCAGTACAGCAAACCTTTTACCATCCACACATTATGACCTCCCTGCTTTGATGTATCGGTAGGAACTACTTATCACTGTGCATCGAATGACGCAAATAACTCACATCCATCAAAAACTGACTGGGCATCTATTTCTCATCTTTCCTTCTCTCCTCAGCAGCAAGTCCACCGTGAGCGAATGGAATAATTTTGTTTCTAAACGACATAAAGAGCACTCTCCCGACATTTACTGATGTTCTCTGTGCAGTAGAGATACACAGATTAATGAGAGTAAGAAAACAGACGAAACAACTCTGTACCGAACCACCAGGAACTACCAATTCGTCATACCAAACAATTTCCACATATAGCTGCCGAAAATTTGCCTGTGCAGACCGACCCTACATAGGTACAATATATGGTGGAGACTCAATCCATCAAATGTTCAAATGTATGTGAAATCTTATTGGACTTAACTGCTAAGGTCATCAGTCCCTAAGCTTACACACTACTTAACCTAAACTATCCTAAGGACAAACACACACACCCATGCTCGAGGGAAGACTCGAACCTACGCCGGGACCAGCCGCAAAGTCCATGACTGCAGCGCCTTAAACCGCTCTGCTAATCCACTACTCACACGAAAATAAACGTGACAATGTCAACAGAATTCATTGACAAGTACGTCGATATCCACGCCGATGGCGCTTCGACTGCACGTCATGTTCACATGATAGACCGTCATTGGAAGATGCCTTCTGCACTAGCGGACCGTCGTACCTAGGCAGTTGGTCGTCAGGTGTTGAACTGCAAAGGAATATCTTCGCTGAGCTACGTGCAAGGATTCTTCCGGGGCGAATTTAGCTGCACTTAGCCTGTGCATCAGCCTGCTGTGACACGAACCTTGTCGATTTCGAAGAACACTGACCGCGAACTGTCAAAGTTCAATTTTTATTGTTTGCACAAATAAAGTATCCACTGACATTTTTCAATAAGTAACCTGAAAAATGTTGTGGTGAAATGTAGGAAGTTCACAAAATGTATTCACAGTTGCAAATACGAACAACCATCAGTCGTACAAGGGAATGAGGACAATGGTGATCAGTAGCTGTCCAGGAATAGAACATGGGTTTCCCGCTTTGGCTGTCCTTGCACGACTCACCGCCAGCCCCAAACATCCACATGTCGTTCTTCCTGCGTCACACCCTCGCAGACACAAAGTGAAATTCCCGTACAGCAGAGGATATTTTAATTCTACATCTACATCTACATTTATACTCCGCAAGCCACCCAACGGTGTGTGGCGGAAGGCACTTTACGTGCCACTGTCATTACCTCCCTTTCCTGTTCCAGTCGCGGATGGTTCGCGGGAAGAACGACTGTCTGAAAGCCTCCGTGCGCGCTCTAATCTCTCTAATTTTACATTCGTGATCTCCTCGGGAGGTGTAAGTAGGGGGAAGCAATATATTCGATACCTCATCCAGAAACGCACCCTCTCGAAACCTGGCGAGCAAGCTACACTGCGATGCAGAGCGCCTCTCTTGCAGAGTCTGCCACTTGAGTTAGTTAAACATCTTCGTAACGCTATCACGGTTACCAAATAACCCTGCGACGAAACGCGCCGCTCTTCTTTGGATCTTCTCTATCTCCTCCGTCAACCCGATCTGGTACGGATCCCACACTGATGAGCAATACTCAAGTATAGGTCGAACGAGTGTTTTGTAAGCCACCTCCTTTGTTGATGGACTACATGTTCTAAGGACTCTCCCAATGAATCTCAACCTGGTACCCGCCTTACCAACAATTAATTTTATATGATCATTCCACTTCAAATCGTTCCGCACGCATACTCCCAGATATTTTACAGAAGTAACTGCTACCAGTATTTGTTCCGCTATCATATAATCATACAATAAAGGATCCTTCTTTCTATGTATTCCCAATACATTACATTTGTCTATGTTAAGGGTCAGTTGCCACTCCCTGCACCAAGTGCCTATCCGCTGCAGATCTTCCTGCATTTCGCTACAATTTTCTAATGCTGCAACTTCTCTGTATACTACAGCATCATCCGCGAAAAGCCGCATGGAACTTCCGACACTATCTACTAGGTCATTTATATACATTGTGAAAAGCAATGGTCACATAACACTCCCCTGTGGCACGCCAGAGGTTACTTTAACGTCTGCAGACGTCTCTCCATTGATAACAACATGCTGTGTTCTGTTTGCTAAAAACTCTTCAATCCAGCCACACAGCTGGTCTGATATTCCGTAGGCTCTTACTTTGTTTATCAGGCGACAGTGCGGAACTGTATCGAACGCCTTCCGGAAGTCAAGAGAAACAGCATCTACCTGGGAGCCTGTATCTAATATTTTCTGGGTCTCATGAACAAATAACGCGAGTTGGGTCTCACACGATAGCTGTTTCCGGAATCCATGTTGATTCCTACATAGTAGATTCTGAGTTTCCAAAAACGACATGATACTCGAGCAAAAGACATTTTCTAAAATTCTACAACAGATCGACGTCAGAGATATAGGTCTATAGTTTTGCGCATCTGCTCGACGACCCTTCTTGAAGACTGGGACTACCTGTGCTCTTTTCCAATCATTTGGAACCTTCCGTTCCTCTAGAGACTTGCGGTACACGGCTGTTAGAAGGGGGGCAAGTTCTTTCGCGTACTCTGTGTAGAATGGAATTGGTATCCCGTCAGGTCCAGTGGACTTTCCTCTGTTGAGTGATTCCAGTTGCTTTTCTATTCCTTGGACACTTATTTCGATGTCAGCCATTTTTTCGTTTGTGCGAGGATTTAGAGAAGGAACTGCAGTGCTGTCCTTCTCTGTGAAACAGCTTTGGAAAAAGGTGTTTAGTATTTCAGCTTTACGCGTGTCATCCTCTGTATCAATGCCTTCCTCATTCCGGAGTGTCTGGATATGCTGTTTCGAGCCACTTACTGATTTAACGTAAGACCAGAACTTACTAGGATTTTCTGTAAAGTCGGTACATAGAATTTTACTTTCGAATTCACTGAACGCTTCACGCATAGCCCTCCTTACGCTAACTTTGACATAGTTTAGCTTCTGTTTGTCTGAGAGGTTTTGGCTGCGTTTAAACTTGGAGTGAAGCTCTCTTGAAAGCCGCTGACCGGTATCGGCGGATGAATACGATATCATGTAAATCTGCAGTCATGCATGTCTGAAGGTACATTGCTGCCCTCTTCTTAACAACACAGACACAGCAATATCGTATATTTAGGAAGGTCGCATAGAGTCTACCGTAGCTATAGGGACTTGGGGGAGAAGTGGTGTCTTCATAGGGTTGACTGGTCCGATGTGAACTACAATGACCCTCTCTCTAATGCCAGCCTGTTCACGTCAGTAGCTTTTACACGAAATGACCTTAATTATTGTTGGATATATGGTAGTCTTTGTCTTAACCTACTGATATCGCCACCTGCGAATCCCTCTAGTACCACGTAAATTATTCACTAGCTCTTCACATAAGCCATATTATCCTGTCCCTGGTTCCAGTTAGTATTTTCCACATCTTCCCTTCCGCACCTATTCTGCGAAGAACATCTACGTTTCTTATCAGTGCATTTCTGTAATACCGTATCTATAGGGCTTTTGTTGTCTTCTTCTCTGATATTCCAACAGTTTACTTCCATAGAATGTTACGCTACTGCAGTGATGCATCTACGGCTACGTTTACATGGCTGCTCTGAAACTCACACTTGGTGCCTGGCAGTGGTTTCATCGAACCACCTTCAAACTAATTATTATTCCACTCCAGAACAGCGCGCGTCGTCAACAAAATCTTTTCTGATTCTGCGGAGAAAGTTGATGATTGAAATTTCGTTGTTTTCATGACTTCCACCTCAAACCTAGTGAACGAGAAACTCTGTCACCTGTTTCTCGATAGTACAAAACGTGGCCCCCTCTCCTTTGAACGTTCTTGATGTACTCCGTTAATCCTATCTGGCAAGGATCCCACTCGCGCAGCAGTACTCCAAAAGAACACGTACAGGTGTAGTATGGGCGGTCTCTATAATAGATCTCTTGCATCGTCTACGTTTTTGCCAATAAAACGCAATCTTTGGTTCGCCCTCCCCAACACATTTTCTGTGTCTTCTTTCCAGTTTAAGTTGCGGGCTCGAGCCAGGGACCAATGCCGAAATACAGGTGCCTGCCCTCACCCGTTGGGTTGGCGTTTACGTCACGGCAGCCACTGTGCAACTAGGTCCACACGCGGGACAATTTTGTGAAGTGTCGGCAGCGTTTGGCAGGCCTTGTACGAGGTGCATTCAAGTTCTAAGGCCTCCGATTTTTTTTCTAATTAACTACTCACCCAATATCGATGAAACTGGCGTTACTTCACGACGTAATCGCCCTGCAGACGTACACATTTTTCACAACGCTGACGCCATGATTCCATGGCAGCGGCGAAGGCTTCTTTAGGAGTCTGTTTTGACCACTGGAAAATCGCTGAGGCAATAGCAGCACGGCTGGTGAATGTGCGGCCACGGAGAGTGTCTTGCATTGTTGGAAAAAGTCAAAAGTCACTAGGAGCCAGGTCAGGTGAGTAGGGAGCACGAGGAATCACTTCAAAGTTGTTATCACGAAGAAACTGTTGCGTAACGTTAGCTCGATGTGCGGGTGCTTTGTCTTGGTGAAACAGCACACGCACAGCCCTTCCCGGACGTTTTTGTTGCAGTGCAGGAAGGAATTTGTTCTTCAAAACATTTTCGTAGGATTCACCTGTTACCGTAGTGCACTTTGGAACGCAATGGGTAAGGATTACGCCCTCGCTGTCCCAGAACTTGGACACCATCATTTTTTCAGCACTGGCGGTTACCCGAAATTTTTTTGGTGGCGGTGAATCTGTGTGCTTCCATTGAGCTGACTGGCGCTTTGTTTCTGGATTGAAAAATGGCATCCACGTCTCATCCAATGTCACAACCGAAGAAAAGAAAGTCCCATTCATGCCGTCGTTGCGCGTCAACATTGCTTGGCAACATGCCACACGGGCAGCCATGTGGTCGTCTGTCAGCATTCGTGGCACCCACCTGGATGACACTTTTCGCATTTTCAGTTCGTCATGCAGGATTGTGTGCACAGAACCCACAGAAATGCCAACTCTGGAGGCGATCTGTTCAACAGACGTTCGGCGATCCCCCAAAACAATTCTCTCCATTTTCTCGATCATGTCGTCAGACCGGCTTGTGCGAGCCCGAGGTTGTTTCCGTTCGTTGTCACACGATGTTCTGCCTTCATTAAACTGTCGCTCCCACGAACGCACTTTCGACACATCCATAACTCCATCACCACATGTCTCCTTCAACTGTCAATGAATTTCAGTTGGTTTCACACCACGCAAATTCAGAAAACGAATGATTGCACGCTGTTCAAGTAAGGAAAACGTCGCCATTTTAAGTATTTAAAACAGTTCTCATTCTCGCCGCTGGCGGTAAAATTCCATCTGCCGTACGGTTCTGCCATCTCTGTGACGTATTGACAATGAACGTGGCCTCATTTTAAAACAATGTGCATGTTTCTATCTCTTTCCAGTCCGGAGAAAAAAAATCGGAGGCCTTAGAACTTGAATGCACCTTGTACTTGACCGCATTTACAAGAATTCCCTTTTCTTTGCGTCTCGATGCGACGTACCCACGTGAGAGAAAGGCCTCTATTGACCTCATACTACTACAAGAGTTAAGGTGAAGTGGCTTTTCTTCTAGTCTTATGGTATGTTGCGAGTATTCGTAGAAAAAAATCTTGAGCTATGTTTGAATATCCAAAGACTCGCAATTATTTCTAAAGCTCTTCCAAAGTTCATCGACTACTTTAGAGCCATTTGTCGAGTTGCAGTATGTCAGTGTGCAGAATGGTGACATCCACGCGGTTCATAATCTCTAGAGCAATGACTGAATGACAGTGCGTCCTGAAAACAACCGATCATACCGTTTTACCTATTTTTACCAACCGCCCAACAGTACACGCCTTATTAACATAAACAGCTCAAAAAAGCTTATGAACATTTACCTTACGTTCTTTATCCGTAACCAAGATTCAGTTATTCAATTACATCCCGTCGCTTGCAAAGAGTGTCTTACGTATACATAATTTTGGTAGCACACTACGGCTCTGCCAGTTGTCAAAATTATTCCAAACACCGCACGTGCAGAAGAAACATCAGTTCTGAAGCACGTGAAAGGACGGTTTCCTATATTAACGGCTGTAAAAATAACTGGCGAATTGTAATTCTTCATGCTTTCCCGGCGATCTGTTGACGTATTGGATCACCTTAAGAAGACAGCGAGGCACGCTGATGAAATATCGTGCGAGAACGACGCGAACATCCGGCTGGATTCCCGAATATCCAAGATGTCAATTGGCGAATTGTTTACTGAACGACTTCTAGCTTCCAAAATGGCTATGCCTGTAAGACCTGATAAAATTGAGCTCATACAGAGATCCAGTGTTGTTCCTCTCGCACATTATTCGCGACCGGAAAGATAAATGTACGGTAAGTACCCTCCTCCACGATCCGTAATGTGGCTTCTTGTAATGTAGAGATACGCTGACTTCGCAAGTCATTGGATAGTACATATACAGATGGCGGTAGCATCGCTTACTTAAGGTATAAAATGGCAGTGCTTTGACGGAGCTGTAATTTGTACTCAGGTGATTCGGTGAAAAGATTTCCGATGTAATTATAGCCGCAAGACGGGAATTAACGTACTTTGAACGCGGAATGGTAGTTGAAGATAGACGCATGCGAAATTCCATTTCGGAAATTGTTAGCGAATTCTGTATTCCGAGTCCTACGGTGCCAAGAGCGTACCGTGAAAACCAAATTTCAGACATTACCTCTCACCGCGGATAACTCAGTGACCGATGGCATTCACTTAGCGACCCAGAGCAGCGGCGTTTGCGTATACAGGGTGTTACAAAAAGGTACGGCCAAACTTTCAGGAAACATTCAAAAAAAATGGTTCAAATGGCTCTGAGCACTATGGGACTCAACTGCTGTGGTCATCAGTCCCCTAGAACTTAGAACTACTTAAACCTAACTAACCTAAGGACATCATATACACCCATGCCCGAGGCAGGATTCGAACCTGCGACCGTAGCAACAGCGCAGCTCCGGACTGGAGCGCCTAGAACAGCACGGCCACCGCGGCCGGCAGGAAACATTCCTCACACACAAAGAAAGAAAATATGTTATATGGACATGTGTCCGGAAATGCTTACTTTCCACGCTAGACCTCATTTTATTACTTCTCTTCAAATCACATTAATCATGGAATGGAAACACACAGCAATAGAACGTACCAGCGTGACTTCAAACACTTTGTTACAGGAAATGTTCAAAATGTCGTCCGTTAGCGAGGATACATGCATCCACCCTCCGTCGCATGGAATCCCTGATGCGCTGACGCAGCCCTGGAGATTGGCGTATTGCATCACAGCCGTCCACAATACGAGCACGAAGAGTCTCTACATTTGGTACCGGGGTTGCATAGACAAGAGCTTTCAAATGCCCCCATAAATTAAAATCAAGAGGGTTGAGGTCAGGAGAGCGTGGAGGCCATGGAATTGGTCCGCTTCTATCAATCCATCGGTCACCGAATCTGTTGTTGAGAAGCGTACGAACACTTCCACTGAAATGTGCAGGAGCTCCATCGTGCATGAACCACATGTTGTGTCGTACTTGTAAAGGCACATGTTCTAGCAGCACAGGTAGAGTATCCCGTACGAAATCATGATAACGTGCTCCATTGAGCGTAGGTGGAAGAACGAAACTAAAATGAGCTATAACATGGAAATTAAGCGTTTCCGGACACATGCCCACATAACATCTTTTCTTTATTTGTGTGTGAGGAATGTTTCCTGAAAGTTTGGCCGTACCATTTTGTAACACCCTGTAGTTATCATTGCTAACACTGAGGCTGCAATACGTGAAATAACCGCCGAAATTGATGTGGGGCGTACGACGAACGTACCCGTTAGGACAGCGCGAATAAATTTGGCGTTAATACACTCCTGGAAATTGAAATAAGAACACCGTGAATTCATTGTCCCAGGAAGGGGAAACTTTAGTGACACATTCCTGGGGTCAGATACATCACATGATCACAATGACAGAACCACAGGCACATAGACACAGGCAACAGAGCATGCACAATGTCGGCACTAGTACAGTGTATATCCACCTTTCGCAGCAATGCAGGCTGCTATTCTCCCATGGAGACGATCGTAGAGATGCTGGATGTAGTCCTGTGGAACGGCTTGCCATGCCATTTCCACCTGGCGCCTCAGTTGGACCAGCGTTCGTGCTGGACGTGCAGACCGCGTGAGACGACGCTTCATCCAGTCCCAAACATGCTCAATGGGGGACAGATCCGGAGATCTTGCTGGCCAGGGTAGTTGACTTACACCTTCTAGAGCACGTTGGGTGGCACGGGATACATGCGGACGTGCATTGTCCTGTTGGAACAGCAAGTTCCCTTGCCGGTCTAGGAATGGTAGAACGATGGGTTCGATGACGGTTTGGATGTACCGTCCACTATTCAGTGTCCCCTCGACGATCACCAGTGGTGTACGGCCAGTGTAGGAGATCGCTCCCCACACCATGATGCCGGGTGTTGGCCCTGTGTGCCTCGGTCGTATGCAGTCCTGATTGTGGCGCTCACCTGCACGGCGCCAAACACGCATACGACCATCATTGGCACCAAGGCAGAAGCGACTCTCATCGCTGAAGACGACACGTCTCCATTCGTCCCTCCATTCACGCCTGTCGCGACACCACTGGAGGCGGGCTGCACGATGTTGTGGCGTGAGCGGAAGACGGCCTAACGGTGTGCGGGACCGTAGCCCAGCTTCATGGAGACGGTTGCGAATGGTCCTCGCCGATACCCCAGGAGCAACAGTGTCCCTAATTTGCTGGGAAGTGGCGGTGCGGTCCCCTACGGCACTGCGTAGGATCCTACGGTCTTGGCGTGCATCCGTGCGTCGCTGCGGTCCGGTCCCAGGTCGACGGGCACGTGCACCTTCCGCCGACCACTGGCGACAACATCGATGTACTGTGGAGACCTCACGCCCCACGTGTTGAGCAATTCGGCGGTACGTCCACCCGGCCTCCCGCATGCCCACTATACGCCCTCGCTCAAAGTCCGTCAACTGCACATACGGTTCACGTCCACGCTGTCGCGGCATGCTACCAGTGTTAAAGACTGCGATGGAGCTCCGTATGCCACGGCAAACTGGCTGACACTGACGGCGGCGGTGCACAAATGCTGCGCAGCTAGCGCCATTCGACGGCCAACACCGCGGTTCCTGGTGTGTCCGCTGTGCCGTGCGTGTGATCATTGCTTGTACAGCCCTCTCGCAGTGTCCGGAGCAAGTATGGTGGGTCTGACACACCGGTGTCAATGTGTTCTTTTTTCCATTTCCAGGGTGTAGATTATGGCAGCAGGCGACCGACGCGAGTGCCTTAGCCAAGTGCGCGATATCGCCTGCAGCGCCTCTACCGGGCTCGTGGCCATATCGGTTGGACACCAGACGATTCGAAAACGGTGTTCTGGCCATATGGAGTCCCGATTTCAGTTGGCAAGTGCTAATAGTACGGTTCGAGTTGAAATATCGCCTTAGAAAAATTTTATAAATGACAGTGCTGGTAAACTTCTTACGTTATTCGACTTTCAAACAGCTGTGCAAAACTGAACGTATTCAGACATTTCTCTCTTTACTTATTCTGATCATCACTAAACTGACACACAATATTTTTAGCGCAACGCAATCTGACTTTCAATAATCCCTACAAAAGAATGGCACTGACTAACAATAACCTATACCTTTCATGAATCAGTTAACTCACAAAAATCTTCGTTACTAGAACTACTGCAATACAGCGAGCGCCAATAGTGCCAGCTAAATAAAAGATTCTATCTACTGAAGGCACAAACTACTGATAGGCATAGTTAGCAAATGAAAGATATATATATATACAGGGTGAGTCACCTAACGTTACCGCTGGATATATTTCGTAAACCACATCAAATACTGACGAATCGATTCCACAGACCGAACGTGAGGAGAGGGGCTAGTGTTATTGGTTAATACAAACTATACAAAATGCACGGAAGTATGTTTTTTAACACAAACCTACGTTTTTTTAAATGGAACCCCGTTAGTTTTGTTAGGACATCTGAACATATAAATAAATACTAATCAGTGCCGTTTGTTGCATTGTAAAATGTTAATTACATCCGGAGATATTGTAACCTTCAGTTGAAGCTTGAGTACCACTCTTCCACTGTTCGATCGTGTGTATCGGAGAGCACCGAATTACGTAGGGATCCAAAGGGAACGGTGATGGACCTGAGGTACAGAAGAGACTGGAACAGCACATTACGTCCACATGCTAACACCTTTTTATTGGTCTTTTTCACTGCCGCACATGTACGTTACCATGAGGTGTGAGGTAAAGGTATACACGTGGTTTCCGTTTTCAATTACGAAGTGGAATAGAGTGTGTCCCACTGGAAACGCGTCGACGTATGTGGTATCAGCATGATGGTGCACCTGCACATTCCACAATTAACACTAGGCTGACCCTTGACAGGATGTTCGACGGGCGTTTCCATAGGACGTGGAGGACGCATAAATTGGCCAGCCCGTTCTCCTGAACTTACACCTCTGGACTTCTTTCTGTGGGGTACGTTAAAGGAGAATGTGTACCGTGATGTGCCTACAACCCCAGAGGATATGAAACAACGTATTGTGGCAGCCTGCGGCGACGTTACACCAGATGAACTGCGGCGTGTACGACATTCATTACGCCAGAGATTGCAATTGTGTGCAGCAAATGATGGCCACCACATTGAACATCTATTGGCCTGACATGTCGGGACACACTCTATTCCACTCCGTAATTGAAAACGGAAACCACGTGTGTACCTTTACCTCACCCCTCATGGTAATGTACATGTGCGTCAGTGACAAAGACCAATAAAAAGGTGTTAGCATGTGGACGTAATGTGCTGTTCCAGTCTCTTCTGTACCTAAGGTCCATCACCGTTCCCTTTGGATCCCTACGTAATTCGGTGCTCTCCGATACACACGATCGAACAGCAGAGGCGTGGTACTCAAGCGTCAACTTTAGGTTACAATATCTCCGGATGTAATTAACGTTTTACAATGCAACAAACGGCACTGATTACGTATTTGTTTATATGTTCAGATGTGCTAACAAAACTAACGTGGTTCCATTTTAAAAAAAAAACATAGGTTTGTGTTAAAAAACGTACTTCCGTGCATTTTTGTATGTTTTGTATTAACCAATTACACTAGCCCCTCTCCTCACGTTCGGTCTGTGGAATCGATTCGTCAGTATTTGATGTGGTTTACGAAATATATCCAGCGGTAATATATATATCAGTTCATGACAACCAGTCTTGACAACCAGTCTTACAAATTTCGTTTTTCTGACATCCAGATCGTCCGCTCTCAAAACTCAGCCATCTCTCTCCCCACATCCACCACTGCTGGCGGCTCACCTCCAACTGAGCAACACTACGCGCTGTTCACATCGACCTGCCCAACACTACAATAGCAAATATTCCAACAATGCCAACCAGCCACAGACTGCACACAGCACAGTCAGTGATTTTCATACAGAGCGCTATTCATACAGAGCGCTACGTGGCGTTACCAACATAAAAAGCCAAGCACTCTACTTACACAGTGCGGTGCAGAGCCCACGGAACCATGGCCCAAAATTGTAAACAAGGCACTGGGCTAGCTGGTGATGGCTCTCCATAATGGTGTTGGCTGTGTTAACGTTGAAGCGACTTGGTCCTCTGGTCGAACCGACGCGTTCACTGACTGGAAGTGGTTATGTGCGCCTACTTGGAGGCCCTTTGCAGCCATTCCTGGGTGCCATGATCCCAAAAACGATTACTTCTTTATGGATGACTATACACCATGTCAACGCCCCATAGTTCTTCGTGATTGCTTCGAAGATTCAAATGTTCAAATTTGTGAGAAACCTTATGGGACTTAACAGCTAAGGTCATCAGTCCCTACGCTTACACACTGAGAAAAATGAAATGAAGTCCCATACTTCTTTACAGAGCGTTGGGAAACGATGGGGGAGACCCGCACCGCTTTATTAGGCAAGGTCCTAGTAGAGCTGGTTTGCCATTGCCTTCCTCCGACCGTGATGGGGATGAATGATGATGATGATGATAAAGACGGCACAACACCAAGTCGTCTCGAGGCAGGAAAAATCCCTTACCCCGCCGGGAATCGAACCCGGGACTCCGTGCGCGGGAAGCGAGAGCGCTACCGCGAGACCACGAGCAACGGACACACTTACACACTACTTAACCTAAATTATCCTAAGGACAAACACACACAACTATGAACGAGGGAAGACTCGAACCTCCGCCGGGACCAGCCACACAGCCCGTGACTGCAGCGCCTTAGATCGCTCGGCTAAGCTTCGAAGAATATTCTGGACAATTTGAGCGAATGATTACGTTACCTAGATCGCTGGACATGAATCCCATCGAACATTAGCGGCCGGCTGCTGTGGCCGAGCGGTACTAGGCGCTTCAGTCCGGAACCGCGCTGCTGCTGCTGCTACGGTCGCAGGTTTGAATCCTGCCTCGGGCATGGCTGTGTGTCATGTCCTTAGGTTAGATATGTTTAAGTAGTTCTAAGTTCTAGGGGACTGATGACCTCAGATGTTAAGTCTCATAGTGCTCAGAGCCATTTGAACCATTTTTTGAACATTCGCGGGACATAATCGAGACGTCAGTTCACGCACAAAATCCTGCACCGGCAACACATTTGCAATCGTCGACTGCTATAGAGGCAGCGTGGTTTTATGTTCCCTCAAGGAAGTTCCAACGACTTATTGAAACCAAAATGGTTCAAATGGCTCTGAGCACTATGGGACTTAACTTCTAAATTCATCAGTCCCCTAGAACTTAGAACTACTTAAACCTAAGTAACCTAAGGACATCACACACATCCATGCCCGAGGCAGGATTCGAACCTGCGACCGTAGCGGTCGCGCGGTTCCAGACTGTAGCGCCTAGAACCGCTCGGCCACCCTGGCCGGCTTATTGAAACCATGCCACGTTGAGTCGCTGCACTACGAGAGGCAAAAAGATGTCAAATGTGATTTTAGGGTGTATCCCGTGACTTGTCACCTCAGTCTATACAAACGCCATTTAGCAACTCAGCTGGAGACTTACGGTTAAGTGCCGCCGGCCGAAGTGGCCGTGCGGTTAAAGGCGCTGCAGTCTGGAACCGCAAGACCGCTACGGTCGCAGGTTCGAATCCTGCCTCGGACATGGATGTTTGTGATGTCCTTAGGTTAGTTAGGTTTAACTAGTTCTAGGTTCTAGGGGACTAATGACCTCAGCAGTTGAGTCCCATAGTGCTCAGAGCCATTTTGAACTTACGGTAAGTGAGATACACCGCTCGGCTGTATAGAAGTTCAGTTCGCCTCTGCCGTCGCACGGTGAGTGCCGTTCAGTTGGCGGGGGCACTGTTTTCACAGCAAGTACGCACTCGCTCGCCGTCAAATTAGTTTAGCCGAGCGGCAGTCTGGACAAATACCGGCCCGGCGAGCTCTGACAATACAACGGCGTCACCGAGCCGCGCCCAATCAATTTACGGAATTAAAACAGCGCATTAGGCGCGGCCGGGACGCGGGCCGGCTCACAAAAGCGGAACAACGCGCCCGACTGCGAAAGCCGCTGCAGCTTTTGTCGTTATAAAGCCGCCGCGCGCTCTACCTGCATCTCGTGGGCGTCTGATACCGATACGGGGGGGGGGGGGGGGGGGGGGGGGGATAGCACGCGGCTAAAACCGGTACCAAGCCAAAATGGGAAAGCAGATTATTTTAACCCTTATGCGGGAGTTTCTAAACATTCCAAACAAACGCTGGTTGACACGTTGGGGTGTGGGGAGAGTAATGGGAGTGGTTAATTTCTATATTTAAACGACGAAAACTTTTCTCACGTACACTAACGGGAAAAATACACCAAAATAATAATATATGTTGCGGCGGCGCGGTTCTTTCCATCCCTTTATGGCGGACCTGCACCTACCTGTGAACATTGTCTCAGCAGATCATCAGTAGGAAAGCCGAGTGAAACCTACTGTACTTCGACGTGAACTAGGCTGCAATTAAAGTCACTAATCTACGTTTCCGGAGAAAGTTTTCATATGAAATGAAAGGTTGGAAATTTTGTCCTCAATTAATATATTCTGAAACTTAGGTGAGCAAGTATCACTGTCAAGCCCGTGCTAGTCTTAACACAGTCACTCACAATCCCTTTAACTCACGTCAGCAAGTTTATGGTGTTTCATTTCCCGAAAACGTAATGGCTACAAAAATACTGATTGTTTTTGATTGAGAATGCTAGGCCAAACATTAAGTCTGTCGGTACCAAATGCAGTCACAGTTTTTAGCCACCGACCTGCTCAATACGCCACGCGGAATATATGTCTTTTCTCGTCACAAAATTCACTTAAATAGTCCGAAATTTCTACACGCCCATCGGAATAATTATGCCGTCACTTTACCACACTTGTAATGCATGTAACACTGCTAGATCGGGCAACTTATCGTTTCCATCGGAACTACTACTACACACGTCCGATGTCTTTCATGGCTAGGCTTCGACTCTCTAGAATACTCTGTCTTCCCTACCAGCAGAGAAAGGAGCGCGAAGAATAATGCTTTACCATTGGTCAGTTTACTTAACAGCCAATAGCAAAACAACATTCTCCCGCGTCAGTCCGCGATTGTCATCAACAACCAATGGCAAAATAGTAAACCTCACGACTGCACTTTTTACCTACGTAATTATCTAATATGCTGAGGTTTTTTTAATGCATAAAGTTATTGACTATTGTTATTTATACCTGAATTAACTTTCCCTTTACCATAAACTTACTTTACAAATCTATTCTACAAAAATCCCCTTTGTTCATATCCATACTTCTTCGCACATGTTCCCGCACTAAATCGCACTACATAACTCGTTAAACAATTATTTTCATATTAACCTTAAACCACACTCACGCATCATTCATACTGTTAAAACACTTTTATAACATTTTACATACACAAAAAGACATACTAACACTTTATGAAAATACTAGAACAGTTTATGACAAACATTCTATTACTTTAGTGCACTCTAGTGGCCACAATCGAAACTAAAATCACAGTCCCCCTATCCAGTATTGTCCTCTATCGGCTGATACATCAACTACGTGCGCGTCCAGTCTCGCGTCACCATCTGACACTATCCAGCTCTGAGACACATCTCCCACTTAACTGCCTCCCCGGCAGGATCGTTATACGGCGCTAAGCCTCAATGTATACCAATGAAATTTCGCGTAGACGTGTCTACGTAACATATATGATTAAAATTGTGGGGTCACAGGTTAATGTAAGCGCGAGATAAGCCCCATTGCAAAATTTGAAATGCTGGTACACTAACAACCGGTGTAACAGCCAGAATGTTGAATACAAGCATGCAAACATGCATGTGTTGTACAGGTGCTGGGAGTCAGTGTTTGGGATTGAGATCCATGTCGGGCAATGCAGGGACGGTTAAAGCTGTTTGTGGATGATGCTGGAGTTGTCATGCTACGATGTGCCATATGTGCTTTATTGAAGACAGATCTGGTGATCGAGCAGGACAAGGAAACATGTCGACACTCTGTAGAGCATGTCTGAACAGCAATATGTGGTCGAGCGTTATCCTCTTGGAAAACATCCCCTCGAATGCTATTTACATCAGGTCGAGTCTTCATACTGACGTACAATTGCACTCAGGTCAGGTCGGGTTGTCTGGGGGAAGAGACCAAACAGCGAGGTCATCGGTCTCATCTGGTAAGGGAAGGATGGGGAAGGAAGTCGGCCGTGCCCTTTCAAAGGAACTATCCCGGCATTTGCCTGGAGCGATTTTAGGGAAATCACAGAAAACCTACGTCAGTATGGCCGGATGCGGGATTGAACCGTCGTCCTCCCGAATGATTGCACTGAGGTTAATCGCGAAGTGGCTCCTGCTGTCATACGAAATTGCACCCTAGACCATCACTACAGGTTTATATACAGGGTGAGTCACCTAACGTTACCGCTGGATATATTTCGTAAACCACATCAAATACTGACGAACCGATTCCACATACCGAACGTGAGGAGAGGGGCTAGTGTAATTGTTTAATACAAACCATACAAAAATGCACGGAAGTATGTTTTTTAACACAAACCTACGTTTTTTAAATGGAACCCCGTTAGTTTTGTTAGCACATCTGAACATATAAACAAATACGTAATCAGTGCCGTTTGTTGCGTTGTAAAATGTTAATTACATCCGGAGATATAGTAACCTAAAGTTGACGCTTAAGTACCACTCCTCCGCTGTTCGATCGTGTGTATCGGAGAGCACCGAATTACTTTGGGATCCAAAGGGAACGGTGATGGACCTTAGGTACAGAAGAGACTGGAACAGCACATTACGTCCACATGCTAACACCTTTTTATTGGTCTTTTTCACTGACGCACATCTACATTACCATGAGGGGTGAGGTACACGTACACACGTGGTTTCCGTTTTCAATTACGGAGTGGAATAGAGTGTGTCCCGACATGTGAGGCCAATAGATGTTCAATGTGGTGGCCATCAATTGCTGCACACAATTGCAATCTCTGGCGTAATGAATGTCGTACACGCCGCAGTACATCTGGTGTAATGTCGCCGCAGGCTGCCACAATACGTTGTTTCATATCCTCTGGGGTTGTAGGCACATCACGGTACACATTCTCCTTTAACGTACCCCACAGAAAGAAGTTCAGAGGTGTAAGATCAGGAGAACGGGCTGGCCAATTTATGCGTCCTGTACGTCCTATGAAACGCCCGTCGAACATCCTCTCAAGGATCAGCCTAGTGTTAATTGCGGAATGTGCAGGTGCACCGTCATGCTGATACCACATACGTCGACGCGTTTCCAGTGGGACATTTTCGAGCAACGTTGGCAAATCATTCTGTAGAAACACGATGTATGTTGCAGTGCTCTCCGATACACACCATCGAACAGCGGAGGAGTGGTACTCAAGCGTCAACTCTAGGATACAATATCTCCGGATGTAATTAACATTTTACAATGCAACAAACGGCACTGATTACGTATTTGTTTATATGTTCAGATGTGCTAACAAAACTAACGTGGTTCCATTTAAAAAAAATGTAGGTTTGTGTAAAAAAACATACTTCCGTGCATTTTTGTATGGTTTGTATTAAACAATTACACTAGCCCCTCTCCTCACGTTCGGTATGTGGAATCGGTTCGTCAGTATTTGATGTGGTTCACGAAATATATCCAGCGGTAACGTTAGGTGACTCACCCTGTATACACTGGAGTCGCATTCGGGAGGACGACGGTTCAATTCCGCGTCCGGCCATCCTGATTTAGGTTTTCCGTGATTTCCCTAAGTCGCTCCAGTCAAATGTCGCGATGGTTTCTTTGAAAGGGTACGGCCGACTTCCTCCCCGTTCTACCCTAATCCGTTGAGACCGATGACCTCGCTGTTTGGTCTCTTCCCCCAAACAACCCAACCCAACCAGGTTTATACCCAATGTGTATCCAGTCAGTTTAGTTGCTGTCCCTCAATTGGCTTCCTCCTAACCAACAAACGGACGTCACCGGCATCTAGGCAGGACCAGCTTTCATCACAAAATACAACAGACCTCCTTCCTGCCCTCCAATGAGCTCGCGCTTAACGTGATTCAAGTCACAAACGGCGGTAGTTTTGGCACAGTGGAACGTACGCTGCAGGACTTCTGTATTGGTGGGAGCTGTCGAAGTAACGATTTTTAACAGTTTGTTGTGTCACTGTGATGCCAACTGCAGCTCAGCTTGCTGCAGACGCAGTACGAGGTGCCAGAGCCACGATCGGGAAACGACGGTCCTCCCTCTCGGCAGCGCCAGGTTGCCGTCCGGAGTCCGGTCTTCTTGCTACTCCACATTCTTGCGGGCACCGCTGCCAACAGCCGTGAACAGTGGCTACATTCCTGCCAAGACTTTCTGCAGCATCGCGGAAGCAACATCCAGCTTCTTGTAGCCCAATCACATTTTTTTTTTTTTGTCATCAGTCTGCTGACTGGTTTGATGCGGCCCGCCACGAATTCCTTTCCTGTGCTAACCTCTTCATCTCAGAGTAGCACCTGCAGCCTACGTCCTCAATTATTTGCTTGACGTATTCCAATCTCTGTCTTCCTCTACAGTTTTTGCCCTCTACAGCTCCCTCTAGTACCATGGAAGTCATTCCCTCATGTCCTAGCAGATGTCCTATCATCCTGTCCCTTCTCCTTATCAGTGTTTTCCACATATTCCTTTCCTCTCCGATTCTGCGTAGAACCTCCTCATTCCTTACCTTATCAGTCCACCTAATTTTCAACATTCGTCTTTAGCACCACATCTCAAATGCTTCGATTCTCTTCTGTTCCGGGTTTCCCACAGTCCATGTTTCACTACCATACAATGCTGTACTCCAGACGTACATCCTCAGAAATTTCTTCCTCAGATTAAGGCCGGTATTTGATATTAGTAGACTTCTCTTGGCCATAAATGCTTTTTTTCCCATAGCGAGTCTGTTTTTGATGTCCTCCTTGCTCCGTCCGTCATTGGTTATTTTACTGCCTAGGTAGCAGAATTCCTTAACTTCATTGACTTCGTGACCATCAATCTTGATGTTAGTTTCTCGCTGTTTTCATTTCTACTACTTCTCATTACCTTTGTCTTTCTCCGATTTACTCTCAAACCATACTGTGTACTCATTAGACTGTTCATTCCGTTCAGCAGATCATTTAATTCTTCTTCACTTTCACTCAGGATAGCAATGTCATCAGCGAATCGTATCATTGATATCCTTTCACCTTGTATTTTAATTCCACTCCTGAACCTTTCTTTTGTTTCCATCACTGCTTCCTCGATGTACAGATTGAAGAGTAGGGGCGAAAGGCTACAGCCTTTTCTTACACCCTTCTTAATACGAGCACTTCGTTCTTGATCGTCCACTCTTATCATTCCCTCGTTCAAACTCGGAGGTGTTGATAATGGTGTCTTTGTCGACTTAGAGGCATACTTGACTAACATCAGCTCACCATATCCGATCGCAAACCCTCACGGCTGTTTCACTGTATGTTTAAAGGAAACCCTACCAGTGCTACTGTTATGGAACTGGCGCGAAATTTGGACCGACCAACTTCTGTTTATCTAGTACACTTCCTTCTTGGTGTTGCGATTTTTTTTCCGTCAGTGTATATCCTTTCGGCGGACATGAAAGCTGTACACCTATCAAACGTCTCTCTGTAATAATATATTCGCTAAAATTACCCTTAAGCAAGCAAAGGCAAACAGCTGTATTTTTAAGCAGGTAACAGAACAAACTTATTTTACTAACAATATAGTACGGGATGTTCAAAAAGTCTCTCCGCAGTGCCGTATGATTGTTAGCCGCGCGTGCCGTACGATTGTTCGCCTGCCTGGGTTTTTCAACGAAACAATAGACACGCAACGATACCGCAGTGATATTCTGCACCCATTCATAGGAGAACTTGTGTTATGTGAAATACTAAACGGTTATTTTCAAAAGGATGGTGCAACCTCGCATACAGCTCACGTTTCAATGTCACTGCTTGCTGATGTTTTTGGTGACCGCATAATTTCTCAGGGAATTTGGCCTCCACGATCGCCTGTCCTGACGTCACCTGACTTTCTCTTCTGGGGTGCAGCGAAAGCAACTGTCTATAAAAACCGTCCAAAATTCATCGATGAATTGAAAACTGCAATATCCACTTTCACTGCTTCTGTTACAGAAGAAATGTTACAGCATGTGTTTGGAGATATGATTAGACGCCGGCCGGAGTGGCCGTGCGGTTCTAGGCGCTACAGTCTGCAGCCGAGCGACCTCTACGGTCTGAGGTTCGAATCCTGCCTCGGGCATGGATGTGCGTGATGTCCTTAGGTTAGTTAGGTTTAAGTAGTTCTACGTTCTAGGGGACTGATGACCTCAGAAGTTAAGTCGCATAGTGCTCAGAGCCATTTGAACCATTTTTTTATGATTAGACGAATTGAATTGTGTATTCAACAACAGGAGGGACACTTTCAACATTTGCCGCGCGGGATTAACCGAGCGGTCTAGGGTGCTGCAGTCATGGACTGTGCGGCTGATACCAGGGAAGTCCGAGTCCTCCCTCGGGCATGGGCATGTGTGTTTGTCCTTAGAATAATGTAGATTAAGTAGTGTGTAAGCTTAGGGACTGATGACCTTAGCACTTAAGTCCCATAAGACTTCACACACATTTGAACATTTTGAACTTTCAACATTTGATGTGAACATTTGTAAGTAAAAATGAATATTCAATAAATTAATAACTTGTACTTCACTGAGTTTCATTTCGGTATATTCACTGTGGTATACGGCACGCGCGGCTAACAATCATACGGAACTGCGGAGAGACTTTTTGAACACCCCGTACAAGTGGTCCACGTCCGCAGGACAGCTCGTCTGACTATGATGCGGAGGATCCCGGTTCGATTCCCGGCACTACAAGGGATTTTTCCTTCGCTGGAAGGAGTGGTTTGGCGTGTACTGAACCTCGTAAGGCCAACTGAGGAGGCACTGGCCCGAGTAGTAGCAGTTCCAAGTTACGAAAACTGACAATGGCCGGCAGAGTGGTATGCTGGCCTCAAGCCCCTCCACACCGCATCAGATGACGTCATTTCCGTAAGACGACATGTCGGTCGGTCGGTATCGACGTGACCGGCAGGTCCTGTGGATGCGATTTAGTTGTACAGTACGAGGGAACACTTGCCCGTCGTGAACGAAATTATGCGGTGGAATAAAGTGTCCCTCAACAGTGCTAATATACCACGTATCCTGTTACCAATAACGCACTTGAACTGCCGAAGATATTCTATGATGTGGTTATAATATTATCTCTGGTCTTTATGTCTTACTGTTGACAACCTACTACTCATGCATGTTATTTCCTCCTGGTGATTTAACGTACCATATGCGTCGCATTGTTCATGCGTGGTCAAGCAGTGACTGTCATGTTCTTAAAATGTACTATGACATGCATAGTAAGTAATTTCGGAAGTACGATAATGGTACGTTACCTATTAACAGTATACTCCGGGTGACCTTTCATGGTGTATTATGTAATGCTGTAAAGAATGTACTGGTACTCAAACGTATATGTTAGTTTCAAAATCGCGTGACGGTTGCTACAAAGCCTGATTTTAATAGCATAGCCAGAAGCATACAGTTACTATGAAATTGTTTTCGCAATAGTACATAATTGTGACTACTAATAATGATAAAATCATCGAATTATCACTTTGGAATTAATAGATTGTGACATACGTTTGACTCAATTCCAGTTTCTGCTGACAATCTTTGGGAAATTCAACTTCTTTTGTAACAGTGAGAACTACTGGTATATACAGGGTGATTATATTTAAAGTTAGACTTTCAAAACTCTGTAGAAATAACAACGCTGGTCAGAATTACGTCAAATTGCAACAGAATATTATCAGAGAAGGGGCAAAACATATGACAAGGAAAAAAATGGTGTGAAAATTGATCAATAGATGACACTGCATGTGTCAGAATACGTAAATGAAAACACCTGCCATGCGCAAGGCCCTTTGAAGTTGGTATAAACACGCAAGGTATACGGCTTTTTCCCCCTTTCGCTTCTGCGACCTTCCCCATGACTGTCTCGATGCAGGATCGCGCTCTGCTTGTGGAGTTATATTACAGGAATGATGACTGTGGACACGTCGCTCCGCAGAAGTTCCAGACACTGGAGGGTTTGAAAAAAAAAGGAGTTGGTGCGATTTTGTGGACAGACGAAAACGACTTCCCTCTGACAGGATATGTCAATACACAGAACTATCGAATATGGACAACGGAAAATCCACACGCAAATCAACCAGTACTACTTCATCCTGAAAAGGTCACTTTGTGGTGTGGGTTTACGGCATCATTTATCATAGGGCCATATTTTGTTCAAGAGACAGGTGCTTCCGGTCCTGTTACCTGTACCGTCACTGGTAAGTCCTACGAGTGTGTTTTACGCAACTACGTCAACCCAGCTCTCCAACAGCGTGGGTGTGTGGATGGGATCGTTTTTATGCAAAACGGCACACCTCCACACATTGCAAATCCAGTTAAGCAGCTGCTGAAACGTCATTTCGGAAATGCTAGAATTATCAGCCGCCATTTCCCTACAACCTGTCCGTCCCAATCACCTGATCTTAATTCGTGTGACTTCTGGCTGGGGGCTACCTAAACATGTGTTCAGTGCACTGAAAACACGCATTGCGCAGTAAATTCTTAACGTGGCCTCGCAAAGACGTCGAACGGTTGTGACGTGCTGTATCTCGATTTCAACTTGTTGCATAAAGCGGTGGACAGCATATTGAACATATTTTGCTCCAGTCACACGGTAATTAATAATCCGATTTGATTTTGACATGCTTTCTATGCGGTGTTTGGCCTCAGGACAATTAAAAACCGTTTTTCCCCGTTCGATGTGAAGTGTCCTTGCCGAGGTGGGTGGTCTTACGTAACTAACATTATCACACCTGTACACCCATATACACTGAGTAGTATAGCTTGTTAACGTCAGACATACACCCTAGGCATTGTTGTACGATTCATTTGTCATTCGTAGTCTACCACTATTAAATTACGATGCTTACAGCGCCATAAATTCAAAATGGTTCAAATGGCTCTGAGCACTATGGGACTTAACTGCTACGGTCATCAGTCCCCTAGAACTTAGAACTACTTAAACCTAACTAACCTAAGGACAGCACACAACACCCAGCCATCACGAGGCAGAGAAAATCCCTGATCCCGCCGGGAATCGAACCGGGGAACCAGGGCGTGGGAAGCGAGTAAGCTACCGCACGACCACGAGATGCGGGCCGCCATCAATTGGTACTTTTTTTAACTATTTATTTTTCTTCTGCCATACGTTTTTCCCTTTTCCGATAATATTCCGTTGAAATTTGACGTCATTCTGACCACAAGTGTTATTTCTACAACGATTTGAAAGTTTGATAAATTCAGAATTGTAAAACAATGCAATCAAGAGATTGCACATCATCAAAATTGTTTTCAGCAGCTTCAGTTGAAGATTTCAAATCTGTAAGCTAGAACAACGGAGAGGAGCTATGTGATGGTAAAACATATAACAACGACCTTCATTTTAATGACAACATTGTGCCCTTCGCCTGTAGGGTAGCTGAACTTCAGCCACCAATGAAAACGGTTGAGAGCACGCCTAAAAATATAAGGTAAAATTAATGTGTAGCAAACCCTTTTTTTGTCATCAGTCTTCCTTTTAATGTCACAGAAGTTGTTTTGACTTTCTTGAATGTCGAGTCTGTCCTTCCGACAATCATTTCTTTTTGGACTTCTTTACATTTTTCCTGCGGCCATTTCGTCTTAGCTCCCCTGCACTTTCTATTTATTTGATTCCTCAGCGACTTGTATTTTTGTAGTCCTGAGTTTCTCGGAACATTTTTGTTCTTCCTCCTTTCATCGATCAACTGAAGTATTTCTTCTGTTACCCATTGTTTCTTCGCAGTTACCTTAATAGTACCTATGTTTTCCTTCTCAACTTCTGTTATCGCCCATTTTAGGGATGTCCTTTCCTCTTCAACTGTACTGCCTGCTGAGATATTCCTTATTGCTGTAACTATAGCATTAGAGAACATCAAGCGTATCTCGTCATTCCTTAGTACTTCCGTTTCCCACTTCTTTGCGCATTGATTCTTCCTGACTAATGTCTTAAACTTCAGCCCACTCTTCATTACTACTATATTGTGATCTGAGTCTGTATCTGCTCCTGGGTACGCCTTAACATCCAGTATCTGATTTCGAAATCTCTGTCTGACCATGACGTAATCTAACTGAAATCTTCGCACATCACCCGGCCTTTTGCAAGAGACCTCCTCCTCTTGTGATTCTACAACAAAGTATTCGCTATTACTAGCTGAAATTTGTTACAGAACTATGTAAGTCTTTCTCCTCTCTCATTCCTTCTCCCAAGCTCATATTCTCCTACAACATTTTCTTCTACTCCTTCCCCTACAATTGCATTGTAGTCCCCCGTGACTATTAGATTCTTATATTCCTTTACGTACTGTAGTGCGCTTTCAATATCCTCGTTTACTTTCTCTGTCTCTTCATCTTCAGCTTGCGACGTCGTCATGTCACATTATTCTGCCCTGAATTACGATGAACTGATGACCCACGCCACTTTTTTCTATCTCTATGTGAAGACTAATCTCAAACTACTCTGGCGATTTTGGTATGGTTTTCACTTATACACTAATTTTCGAGAAAGATTGGAGCACATAATTTGTTACCGGTAAGCCAAACAAGTCGTTCGGCCATAGATATCTGATGCTACACTTGTGTAACGGTGTAGGCCGCTGTATGGTTATAGTTGAAAGGCCTAAAATAGGAAGCCTCCCACAATTTTTTATGATAATTTACAAAAATAAAACGAGGTCCTTCGGAGAGGATATGTATATGTCAAAACATGGTTGGGACAGAATAATGAAAAGGAAAATCATTGATTTGGCAGAAGGTTTAGCTTTAAAAGGAAACTAGTATATTGCACTGCATACGTAACTCCCAAAGGAGTAACTCTGTGGGGGAGGGGGGGGGGAGGAAGTTAGACGACGGCACCAATGATCTGCGCCCATTCAAGTTCCTGGGTAAAAGCAATGCGTTCGCCACATGAAGAGCCGGCGGAAACGTGGAACAGTGCCCGCCTCCGAAAACTGCGGCAGAATTTCCCACTGCACACCCGACACTGGAGTATAGAGCTACTGCTGTTTATTTGCGATGACAGATCTCTGTGTAGGCAGCCGAAAGCAATAAGCGATACCGTGGTGGCCGTATTCAGTTTCCTTTTGTATGTATATATTTTGGCGAAAAATCTGATTTTCACCAAAACTGAAAGTGTTCGTAAGGCTAGATCTAAACCGATAGAGGTTCTCTGTCTGTCTGCGGGTGTGTGCGTGCGTGCGTTTTCACCAGCTCGGTTTGCCAATGCTAAGAAAGGAAAATAAATGCCCACCTATACACACTGAGTGTAATCTGAGGCAAAGGTAATCCAGAGGAAACCAACCAAACAAGTAGCATGGTCAAGATGGGTGTGAAGGTCATGGGTGACAGAGACTAAGGGATGGCGGGCAATAGCACGATGAACACTCATTGAGTCCATACAAAATTAAACTCACGTGAGGGAGGACTGTTTAATAAAGCAGAGAATGCAGTGAACAGTCATCAGTTCGACGGTGAACATCCCACACTTGGCAGGCAATAGATGGTGTTCAGAGCCAACAGAAGATGTAGAGGAATATCCCACATGCCCTACGGATTTAGAGCCATCTGTGTAAAAAAACAACAGCATCCCAAATCTTTTATAAGAGCAGCTGGAACAAATGATGGAACACCATTGGGCGATGGAGGCTTTAGGGCACCAGTAGATATCCATCCAAACTTGGAGCTGTGGAACTAACCAAGAAGAGAGAGAGGGGGGGGGGGAGTATTTATGAAGGAATGTGAAAAACAGGACAGAGAGGGAAGATGGAAACTGTGGCAGAGAGAAGCAAGGAGGCATCCAACTGGTAAACTCACCCAAAGGTGGGCACTGGGCAGGTGATGTTCCAAAGCCCCAAAAGTAATATAGTAGGAGGGGTGAGCAGAGAAAGAGCGGATAGCGCTGCTATAGGAAATCAAGAGATGAGACCGCCAAAGTGAGTAGGAGGGGGGGGGGGGGGGGAGAGTTACCAGCATCAACAGGAAGAGTGTAAGTGAACTACTGCAAAACGCACTGGTACGGAAATTGATACCACGGTGGTGGGCTGGGTCGCAGAGCCAAGAGGGGCAGTGTGGAAGGGACAGCTGGTCCAGAAAACTGACAACTTTACTCCAGACAAGACAGAATGAAGGCCTTAAGAATCCAGAAAAAACTCGACCCAAACTCCAAACGTTGTGGGCAAGGAAGTGAAGGACATCGAGTTTACAGAAACAGCCAGTCTTCAGAATGTGGATGCGGGGCAACCAAGTAAACGTGTCAAAAAGAAGTCCCAGGGAACGGAACTGGGGATCATGGTCAGTAGCTACGCATTGCAGTAGACCTCTGGATCGGGACTGACTGGATTACAGTGACAGAAATGCACCATCCATGGTTTAAGGGGTGAATGGAAACTGTGTGAGAGAGTTCATGTGGCACCTTTGAGCTCTCATTCCATAGAGGACTCCAGATGGGAACTAGCCTAGGTAGAGAAATCATCCACATAGAGAGCAAGGGTGACCAATGATCCAACGGAGGCTGAATGTGAGGGAAAGGACAGTTAATATGGAACCCTGTAGAATGATATC
Organism: Schistocerca cancellata; assembly: GCF_023864275.1. Classification (NCBI taxonomy): domain Eukaryota; kingdom Metazoa; phylum Arthropoda; class Insecta; order Orthoptera; family Acrididae; genus Schistocerca; species Schistocerca cancellata. Next base: position 1,251,650,530 of record NC_064626.1, read on the forward strand.
TTCCAGGCCCATAGAGAGCTGAGAACGGTGCCAACCTGAGCTCAGAATGACCATTGGGACATGAAGTGGTGAATAAAATTCGGGAGGAGGCCCCATGGCACCAAGCCACATCATAGGTCTTCCAAAGTTCGGAACAAAAAAAAAGTGTAAAGTCGAATGGCAGACCTGAGAAAAGGCTTGCTTAATTGCAGTTATCAACATAATTAGATCAATCAGAGAACACTCCTCCTGGAAGCTGCACTGGTAAGGAGAGAAAATGTCCCAAGTTTCATTGCCGCAGCAGAGCCAATGAGCCGCCATGCTTTTAAGTAGCTTGCAGAGGACGTTGGCCAGACTCATCAGATGGTAATTATCGAGGGACGACGGACTCTTACCATGCTTAAGGACAGGAACCATAAATCTGTCCCTCTGTTAAAAAGGGATAACGCGTTTGACCCAAATGTGGTTAAACACCCAGAGGAGATATTGTCGTTGTGGGTGACTGAGATGTGAAGCAAATGGTTATGAATGGAATCAGGACCAGGGGCTGCATCGTGGGAAGAGGATGGGAAGTGGAAATGACCAGGACAAGTTTCCATTCAGTAAAAAGTTCGTTGTAGGATACCACCTGACAAGGGGTAAAACATAAATGGGAATCTTCGGTCCACTGTTTTCGGAGGAGAAAGGCAGCCATAGCCAAATGTGTCGCATAGTGTTGCGTGAGAACCCATAAATCAGTACAGAGGCCTTCCACAGGGTAAGATTTGGAAAGGAATACAGGTTTTGACATAACTGAAGGGTGCGTAGAGCCGCCCACACCTGTGACCAAGGGACAGAAAGAACTTAAGGAGGAGACAGTGTTCCCAACGCGCAATTACTCTGTTTGGTTAAGTGATGGGCTGGGGGGGTGGGAGGGGACGACACATTTAAAGGTAATAAGAGTGGCGGAGGACAGCTGCTGCGTAAGGCATTGTAAGGCTCGATCGCGATAACAAATAGCGATGGATATGGCCACGCTCCACTACAAGAATGGCTGGTAGCACAGCCTGCCAAGCGGGGAATGACAATGCCGATGGTGTGAATGATAGTAGCTGACACGTCGCGGACGACGTCATCAGTACAACCTGAGGAAGAAAAGGTAAACACGACCTCAGTGGTATACAGAAGCAAATGCAATGGATAGCCCAGCGGTGTAACCTGGCCACTGGGAGGCAGGAATGGCAAAAGAGAAGCAGAGGTCATCAGAGAGGTCATCATGTGGTGACCAGTGTGATGAAGGGAGAGGGTAGGGGAAGTGAGCGGAAGATTAATGGCAGGGAACGTGCCACAAGCGGCGCTAAAATGGGCAGGGGAACCATCATTAGGTAGGCAAAAGTCGTGGTTCACAAGAAACTTGTCTATGAGGAGACCCCACCAGACGAAAAAGTGTCTATCCACAAGGGGTGGCATTAAAATTCCCATGGAGGAAGGAGATGTGGGAGGATAGAAGTCATGGAGGCGGAAACTCTGGTGGTTCGTCAGATAATTACTGCCTGGGGTTTAGAGGAATTAATCTTGAGAAGGAACGGTTTGCAACATGATGTGAACTGGTTGAGACAGATGTGAAGGGAGCGTTGCCATTTCTGAGAAGCTGATATCATCATCATATAGGAGGAGAAGGAGTGCAGGTACTGGTATAGACGCGTCAGCAGCGTCTATGTATGAGTTTATGAGAGGACAGAGCTTGGAACATACCTGCAGCTGGACATAAGGTACGGAAATTGGTATTATGAAAAGTGATAAGATATGGACGGTGAGGCTGAAAGGAACTACACTACTGGCCTTTAAAATTACTATACCACGAAGATGACGTGCTACAGTCGCAAAATTTAGCCGACAGGAAGAAGATGCTGTGGAATGCAAATTATTAGCTTTTCAGAGCATTCACACAAGGTTGGCGCCGGTGGCGATACCTACAACGTGCTGATATGAGGAAAGTTTCTAATCGATTTCTCATACACAAACAACAGTTGACCAACGCGCCTGGTGAAATGTTGTTGTGATGCCTCGTGTAAGGAGGAGAAATGCGTACCATCACGTTTACGACTTTGTTAAAGATCCGATTGCAGCCTATCGGGATTGCGGTTTACCGTATCGCGACATTGCTGCTCGAGTTGGTCGAGATCCAATGACTGTTAACAGAATATGGAATCGGTAGGTTCAGGAGGGTAATACAGAACGCCGTGCTGGATCCAAACGGCCTCGTATCACTAGCGGTCGAGATGACAGGCATCTTATCCACATGGCTGTAACGGATCGTGCAGCCACGTCTCGAGCCCTGAGTCAACAGATGGGGACGTTTGCAAGACAACAACCACCTGCACGAACAGTTCGACGACGTTTGCAGCAGCGTGGACTATCAGCTCGGAGACCATGTCTGCGGTTACCCTTGACGCTGCATCACAGACAGGAGCGCCTGCGACGGTGTACTCAACGACGAACCTGGGTGTACGAATGGCAAAACGTCATTTTGCGGATGAATCCAGTTTCTGTTTTCAGCATCATGATGGTCGCATCCGTGTTTGGCGACGTCGCGGTGAACGCACATAGGAAACGTGTATTCGTCGCCGCCGTACTGGCGTATCACCCGGCGTGATGGTATGGGGTTCCACTGGTTACACGTCTCGGCCACCTCTTGTTCACATTGACGGCACTTTGAACAGTGGACGTTACAGTTAAGATGTGTTACGTCTCGTGACTCTACCCGTCATTCGATTCCTGCGAAACCCTACATTTCAGCAGGATAATGCACGAACGAATGTTGCAGGTCCTGACGGGCATTTCTGGATACAGAAAATGTTCGACTGCTGCCCTGGCCAGCACATTCTCCAGATCTCTCACCAATCGAAAATGTCTGGTCAATGATGGGCGAGCAACTGGCTCTTCACAATACGCCAGTCACTACTCTTCATGAACTGTGGTATCGTGTTGAAGCTGCATCGGCAGCTGTACCTGTACACGCCATCCAAGCTCTATTTGACTCAATGCCCAGGCGTATCAAGGCCGTTATTACGGCCAGAGGTGGTTGTTCTGGGTACTGATTTCTCAGGATCTATGCACCCAAATTGCGTGAAAATGTAATCACATGTAAGTTCTAGTATAATATATTTGTCCAATGAATAGCCGTTTATCATCTGCATTTCTTCTTGGTGTAGCAATTTTAATGGCCAGTAGTGTAATTAGTTAACTGGAAGTCTACAAGTCTGGATTTTGAAGAGGGGACTGTAATGCCACACACGTTAATAAGCTTTTTGTAAGTCAAGGGAAATAAAAACGTCTGATTTACGATTATTTAGATGATGAGACTGTAGAATCGTTAGCTATAAGAAAAATTAGGACGGGACTCATAGTCGTTTACACAAAAGGGTAGGTACTGACACAGGTGGTTATGGATGTGTTCCGAGACGATGTACGCGAAGCCCTTGCTCAACACTGAGGTGAGGCTGATCCTCTCAACAAATCCATTCTAATAGGGCTCTCGGTAGCGAGCTTCCTGCAGACGCCGCACATTAGAGACGGGTAAACTAATGACAGGCGCCTCAGGTCGGGCTAATGCGCGCCGCGCCAGGAATCGCTGATCGGCGCAGGAAGTTGTGCGGCGGCGGCGGCGGCGGCAGCAGGTTGCTCCGGCACGCACTTGGCCGCGCTGAATAATTCACGACCGTGGGGCGGGGGGCGGGGGGCGGGGCTTTTAGCAGCGGGCTGCCGCCTCATCCACCTACTCACTCCCCGTGTGTGCGCGCCTGCTCTGCGCGCGACAGCTGCCGCGTCCCCTGCGCTATATTATCCTGCGTGGACTCTTTGTTTCTTTCTCGGTGACTGCGCGAGGCCTTGAGATACAAAAACTGTCAGTCATCCTCTCCCTAATTTGCGAAAATACACTGCTTAAGCAAAACACTGTGACCTCCGAGACACTGAATGCCATCTGGTCACTTAGTTACGCGTTTCACACATCACTTTAACGACCTTTTTATCGAAATTATGTGGGACTGGTCAGTTTATAGGTCATATATAAATGATAAGTATTGTAGTGTCGCGGAACAGTAAAGAGTTGGAAACGTGGAATATTGTCAAAGTTTGGTTGCCTGTGCTGAGAGCCAGAGGCAGTAGGTTAGCCAATGTGTCATCACGCAGGGGCAATGGCCTGGTTATACACAATAGGCGAGAGAGAATTGCTTAGGACACGAGTTTGTGTTAGAAGGAGACTTTCGTAGAGTGTAAGACAGAGGTATAGTGTCAGCTGTACTGCATTTCCCAACTTCGCGTAAGTCTGCCATAACAACAGGTAACTCTGTCGCAAGAACACCTAAGGGGCGAGTACGACAGATGAATGAGCAGTATAAGTGGAACGAATGCGTTCATTACAAACGACCATGACGTCAGGACGTCGCTCGTGCTTCCTTTAAATACGCCAGCTTTGATAGCAACAAGGCACTCGCAGTTAGACTTGCAGTTAGATGTGTACTGGGTCGCTGCGTAGCGCTCTGCTCGGTGTTCGACATGTTAATCTTTATTAAGGAGATCTTGCAGTAAGGGCGGCCCATCGAGCAACAGACATGAAGGGACAGTACCAGCTCTGGTCCTCTCTGCTGCCGCTGTCAATCATCGACCCAGGATTAGCATACATCGTGGCAGACTCGCTCGCCGCCAATGCTGACCATATCAGTGAGCCGTCATCGAGATCGTCCAGGGCCTAGGCCCTGTGCGTCCACCGTCACAACCGGGTGAGCCGACGACGCTGGGGGATTGCAGCCTGTTCCGCCCGTCAACCACAGACGAGCCTCCAAGAGGAGCAGGGAAGAAGACAGGGTGGGATAGAGTACACTCCGCACTACGAGAGCGCCTCTCGTGCCAACAGCGCCGGGACTCCAACCCGGAGCCTCCTACGTGCAGCGGCCTGCTGTCTGCAGCTGAGCCGGCCGGCCAGCCGGGCGCCACCAGCCACGCGCGGCCGAAGTACAAGTACGGACATTCCTTCACTACGTCACAGCACGCGGCGCTGCGCCAGCAAGACTGGTGCGGCCCAGAGCTGGTGTCATCGCGACGAGTCAGCAAGGACCCGGGCAAGATCGTTGATATCACCAAGCCACATTGTACTCGGCAGGAATAAAGTTGTCATGAAATAATAATGTTTCCTTGGCGTTTCTGATGCGTCCACAGTCATTTCCTAGCATCCTGACAACTGGAGAGGTCACCGCTCGGCGTCCAGTCCACCGTAGGCGACCGGGACCACCGGGGCGCCTACAGTATTAACGTTAATGAACACATTTTTGTTTTAGTCCTATTCATATAGGTACACTTGAAAACAAGGCTTCAAAAAACAAACTGTCAAAGGATTAATTATTTGAGTGCACCCAAACCTTCAGTTTGCTCCACAGATAAATATCAGGAAATTCACACAGTGGAGGAGGAGGTTACACTGCCTTTCCTAATTGTCCTCTTTCACTGTACGTTTCATGCAGTCGAGACAAGAATATCGCCGTCCGCAGTGGTCTAGCGGTTCTAGGCGCTCAGTCCGGAACCGTGCGACTGCTACGGTCGCAGGTTCGAATCCTGCCTCGGGCATGGATGTGTGTGATGTCCTTAGGTTAGTTAGGTTTAAGTAGTTCTAGGGGACTGATGACCACATATGTTAAGTCCCATAGTACTCAGAGCCATTTGAACCATTTTTTTTTAACTAGAATATCAAGGAGGTGTGAGCTGTAGCTCCGTCTTGCTGTAAATATCTGTATAGTTGTTCATCTTCTGTTAGTTCTTACATTTGTGGATTAAACAGTTTCGGACAATACCGGTTAGCAGTAACAGTTTGGTGAAAGAATCATTTACGAGGGGGGCATCTGACATGGCACAGAACACCAGCCGGCCGCGGTGCCCGAGCGATTCTAGACGCTTCCGTCCGGATCCATGTGACTGCTTCGGTTGCAGGTTGGAATCCTGCCTCGGGCCTGGATGTGTGTGGTGTCCTTAGGTTAGTTAGGTTTAAGTATCTCTAAGTTCTAGGGGACTGTTGACATGTCCTGATGGACTGTACCAGACCTGGACTGAACCAGGCCTCGACTGAAGAAATGAAAAAATGAGGATCTAACAGTCCTGATTCCACTTCACTCAGAATCCACTGGTACAACTAAAGACGCAGAAGTTCGTCTGGACGTTTTAACTCGTGCAACTACAGTACCTCTGTGAGGATGCAGATGCGGGTTCATTTTGATAATTTTTCCACACGGCAATCTCTTAATTACCACCTTCAAGAATAAACGGCGCTAAGATTTCGTCGGCTTTGTTCCAGTCCTGCCTTCACTCGAATGACGTTTCCTGGTGCTCGAGCTCTTTTCAGATAATTACGGTTTTTATTCACTACAGAGGCCGATTGGAGAAATTTTGTCACAGTTTTACTTTGTAGACTTTGCTTTAGGCTTCCTTGGGACACTTCCAGTGTTGCGCAAACAGTTCCGCGCATTTTCTCCACGAACTGTCCACTACGTAACACTTGACCCTGAAAATGCTCTGTTTTACTGTGAGCACCACTTTTACATTATTCCATTGGCCACTAAACAATTCTGCCCCTCTCAATCACTTAAAAGTAATGACACAGCGAAGTATCTGGGACAAAGCTCACCGGAGATGCTCATAGACAGACATGTGTACCGACCGATTGCTCTCTCGAAATCATGGTTTCCAACCATTTCTGTTATTTTCAGTTCTCCTGATCAGTACCTATTTGACTTCCAAAGGGATTTGTACGTGCGTCATTAGCTTATTAGAGGACCATTTGGAATTTACTACGTATCAGTGCCCCCACTGGTAAAGGGAAGCCTGCCTATTGTTAGCAGAATTCTTATAATTATAGGCTGCACCTGTAGGCTGTTCTGTCCTCAAGTTTCATTGTTAACCCTCGTATCCGTATTGTCGCAGCAAATTAGATCGCACTTGCACACGAGGTATCTCACCTACTAGACGCAGAAAGCTAGTTGCCTTCATGCCTTCCCGTGCACATCGTGTCAACGAATTGCACCCACAAATTGACGTTTGTCAAATACGAGCACCTGTAGAGTGATTTACAAACTTAGATATGCCCTGTCAACTGAGGTGTGTCGGATTTCTGTACGCCTTGCAATTTCTGCGCAGTCGTCTTCTGAAATGCTGGTTCTAGGCGCTACAGTCTGGAACCGCGCGACCGCTCCGGTCGCAGGTTCGAATCCTGCCTCGGGCATGGATGTGTGTGATGTTCTTAGGTTGGTTAGGTTTAAGTAGTTCTGAGTTCTAGGGGACTGATGACCTCAGAAGTTACGTCCCATAGCGCTCAGAGAAATTTGAACCATTTTTTTCAATTTCTGAACGTTACTTATGAATAATTACATGTGTATCACTCTCTCACACCAACCCCGCAGGAAAACTAATGGGCGGGATATATTCTTCTCATATTGTTATTTCAATGATATTAATTGAAATAACCATAAATTAATCTTTCTGAAACGAAACTGGTAGTCAAATGGTTAAAAAGGGTCATTCTGCAGTAGTGTTTACTGTGACTGTTTCGTCCCCCCCCCCCCCCCCAATCCCAGCCTTATAATCTTATACAGAAAGAGTAGGCAAAAATATGGAATCATTATCAAGACGATACGGCTGTAAATGGGTAAATCTACTGATACGAGTGTAAGAAACTTTCACAAAGGACTGATTCTAGTGGTCCGGCCCATGGGAACGAGCATTAAGGAAACGGCGAAGGTGATCGGCTGTTAGCGTGCTGTTGTCGTGAGCATCTATGGAAAGCAGCTGAAAGACGGTGAAACCACAAATTGGCTACAAGGCGCTGTACGTCCACGCCTCTACATCTACATCTACATCTACATGGATACTCTGCAAATCACATTTAAGTGCCTGGCAGAGAGTTCATCGAACCACCTTCACAATTCTCTATTATTCCAATCTCGCACAGCGCGCGGAAAGAATTAACGCCTATGTCTTTCCGAACGAGCTCTGATTTCCCTTATTTTATCGTGGTGATCGTTCCTCCCTATGTAGGTCGGTGTCAACAAAATATTTTCCCATTCGGAGGAGAAAGTTGGTGATTGGAATTTTGTGAGAAGATTCCGTCACAACGAAAAACGCCTTTCTTTTAACGATTTCCAGCCCAAATCCTGTATCATTTCTGTGACACTCTCTCCCATATTTCGCGATAATACAAAACGTGCTGCCTTTCTTTTTACTTTTTCGATGTATTCCGTCAGCCGTATCAGGTAAGGATCCCACACCGCGCAGAAGTATTCTAAAAGAGGACAGACAAGCGTAGTGTAGGCAGTCTCCTTAGTAGGTTTGTTACATTTTCTAAATGTCCTGCCAATAAAACGCAGTCTTTGGTTAGCTTTACCCACAACATTTTCTGTGTGTTCCTTCCAGTTTTAGTTGTTCGTAGTTGTAATACCTAGGTATTTAGTTGAATTTACGGCTTTTAGATTAGACTGATTTATCGTGTAAGCGAAGTTTAACTAGTTCCTTTTAGCACTCATGTGGATGACCTCATACTTTTCGTTATTCAGAGTCAACTGCCACTTTTCTCACCATTCAGATATTTTATCTAAATCGTTTTGCAGTTTGTTTTGATCTTCTGAAGACTTTATCAGTCGATAAACGACAGCGTCATCTGCAAACAACCGAAGACGTTTACATAGATAAGGAACTGCAAAGGGCCTATAACACTGCCTTGGGGAACGCCTCATAACGTGTAGGTTGAAGGCTCGCCTGTTCTGTATGGCAGGGTAGGCAGCGATCTGTGACATATCCGATGCCAGCCTTCAATGATGGTGCAGACTCGAGTGTTTCGGAGAGCACGGTTCAGCGCTTATGATTGAACATACGAGCTTTGCAGAGGGCGACCCGCGCGTGTTCCTATGGTAACTCAACGATGTCGTCAATTACGACTGCAGAGGGCACGTATTCATCGACACAGGATTGTGAATCAATGGAAAGGTGTTGCTTCTTTGGCTGTGTGACGTTACCTGTTACACCAGGTCGAGTTCGTGTCCAAATATGGCATCCTCTAAGCAAAAGGGTGCTCGAAGCACGCACGGCGCTAGGGACTCAGGTCGGTGGGGGCACTGCTGTGCTATGAGACATTCAATTGAGCTTCCATGAGATCTCCGGTTGTAATCGAAGGCACATGACAGCTGTGTGTTGCGTTACGGACAAGTTGCTTCTCTTCACCTCTGGTGTCTTCCCTGACGGCGACGTCGTACTTCAGCAGGGTGACTACCCACGTTACAAGGCCAAATTCCTGCTACAATGATCTGAAGAGCATGATAGCAAACTCGTGGTGATGTTTTGGCCAGCAAATTTGCCTTAGCTGTACCTGGTGGAACGCATGTGTGACGCTACGCTCCCGCAAACCACGGACTCGTAATGTGCGGGAATTGCCTGATCTGAATGTAGATCTCTGGTGCTACGTACCTCCGGAAACCTACTAATGATTTATCGAATCCATGCCACGCAGAATCGCTACTGAAATGCTTTCAATAAATCTACCGAGATGCTACTAACCAGTCGATCATAGTACCTTCTTTTTTGTTTCGTCAGTGTATCTGGGAATGAAGAGAAAGTCATTTTAACATCAGTCGCTGTTAGCAGCATCTCCTCCGGTCGACAGCGGTGTAAGTGCGATGCAGATGTTTAGTAAGCTATCAACTTTATTTTGTTTATACGTAAATAAGTGTGATTACATATACACATACATTACGGTTACCAGTTTTTGTCTGGAATATTTTGTAACAGAATTAAAATACTTCTCATCTCTAGGACACCACCCTGGTTCTCGTGAGGTTTCTTTTCGTTTCAAGATAAATGCCGGAGTCAGATATCCCATCCCAGATATCGCCAACAGGGACTTCCTCTACCCAACTACCTGCACTAGGTATTCGGCTGAAACGAAACTTGTTCTTACGATGTGTCCAATCCAAACAAACTGCCCTGTATTTGGAATAAAGCATAAAAAGAAATTTAAAAAAGAGAAAACAATAAAAAGCTAGTTGTGCCAACACTCAGAAAATAGGCGATCGTCACGGCTGGGAAAATCCTGCATTATCGACATGGGCAACGTCCTGTGTCGTCGTACTCCATTAAGTGTCAGTTGCGTATATGTATCGTGGGAACAGATGTAATGATCAAAATAATAATAATTTTCCGTGTAGCTAAATGGCCCGGCGTGAGACTTTCAATTGGATGCTACTTCGCCGACTGGACTCCAGAATCCTACTAGGTAAAGGGAAACAATAGTTTAAGGTGGTGCAAAGTCTGGAGATGAGAAAAGTGACGCTATCATCAGTCCTTCCCTTGCCACTTAAAAATTAGCGAAGTTAATCGTCTAGCTACGCAGCTACGCAGACCGGCAACGGCAAGGAGCCATTAGCAAACTGAAGCTACGAGATGTCCATTTGCGATGTTAAAAAACTGCTTCGTTGGGCAAAGTCTGAATTATCACGTCGAAATAGACAGGCCAGGGTGATGATACTTCTCCGACTGTAGAGTACTGTATTTTTGCTGTTCTGGGAACGTTTCTCCTTGAAAATCACATCGCCATTCTGGGGACGCCTGTTACTCAATGGTGTATAGTCACTGGGTGCCATGTCAAGAAGAGGAAGGAGGCAGTGTGAAGGAAGGAGGAGGGGGGGATAGGGAGGAGTAGGCGAATTTTGCTATCCCCAAAGAAGCATGTGTAACTGTGTATAGGGCAGAACGAGTTACCCGCTTTGCTTCCTCTAGACAGTCTCGCAGTCTCGTAACCTCGATAGAAGATTTGGCTTGTAGGTGATGGTTTGTCCCTTATGAACATAATCTCTGAACTCCACACATTGGCAGCCTCAAGAACCACCCTGCATCACTGCATCACATCACATTGCTCGATGATTTTTTTTTTTTTTTGCTCCTCTGTTTCGAGGTCACAGTAACACACCCAGGACTCGTCCATTATGACCAGGTGAGTGCATAAGTCGTCTGAAATGGCCTGACCCAGCTATGACGCTTCCGCTATGGCCTCAGTTGAGGCGACTTTTGGAAAGCGTGCGAGCAGTCGTAGAAGCCGGCAGGTGGCGATGTTTGTCATGCCACAAAAGTCGTGCAAGTTGTTGAAAAACTGATCCATGACTGATTTCCACTTTTCTCACTATCACCTCCATTCCGATACGCCAATCTTCGAGCTCTAGGGCTTCCACTTCTCTTACGATTCCTGGATCTTCACAGAGAAATAGGTCTTCGTCACGCAGATTTCGTTGACCACACTGTCTCTGACACTTAACCACTGTGCAATGTAATGGTACGTTGTTGCCGTACATTTATAACAACTCCCCATGAATTGTTGCTGCTTCTTTCTCCGTGAAATTCAGCAAGCGAATTACCGCGCGATATTCCCTTTCGTCAATGAGACGCACAATTTTGAAATGGCACCTCTAGCAGCGTAGTAAGGCAAACTGGCTGGGGATTTCAGTGATTTCCAGGACTGATGGCGATTACCTGAAAACAAACAAAAAATTTGAGATAATTCACATTTATTGTTCGCCTTAGTTGCACATTTTTAATTAGATTACGTGTGTTTCCATCTCTTTGGATCATCTTCATATCTAAGTAGTTGCGTCAGCAGCCCTTCTTGTCTACTCAGAACCACATGTCAGAGTACTCTGAGAGTAGACAAGATCGCTTGCTGACCGACCTACTTAGATCTGAAGATGATCCAGAGTGGTCGAAACATGCAATATAACTAAAATGTACAACTGAGATGGAACAATAAATGAGAATCATCTTAATTATGTCAGAGTACTCTGAGAGTAGACAAGATGGCTCGCTGACCCAACTACTTACATCTGAAGATGATCCATAGTGGTCGAAACATGCAATATAACTAAAAATGTACAACTGAGATGGAACAATAAATGAGAATCATCTTAATTATCTAAACAGTTGCTTAATCTCTCAAGACGAACATGTCGACTATAGCGAAATAAAAAAATTTGTCACTTGACTTTATCTTTCCAGATTCTATTAAAAACATCATGACTCGCCCTCGTATATGAATACTATTTTTAATGCATATTCTACCTTTATTTACAGAGTAAGTTAATAATACAAGGTTAGTATGTAGATGCCCACATCCGAGACCGCTCCCTGTTAATGTTTACCTCACGGCGCTGGTTTGTGATGATAGCAAGTGCTGAGCTAATTGAATATTGCTCGCAACGAGCAGCTCTGTGCTCTGCTGCGGCAGATCAGTGACGCAAAAAAAAAAAAAAAAAAAAAAAAAAAAAAAAAGACAGTGAGAGAGCGAGAATTATGCGCAGCTAGCGGGTTCATATATTTTCAATGCTCTTCGTGGCATGCGCTTGTACGTGCTTGTCATACAAATCATCTGTGAATAAACAATATTTTAATTACGATCCAAATTTCCTTTCGGCGATTCTCCGTAATTAACATTAAATTTTTCACGCTGTTTGCTATTTTTGCATGTTACATACAACACGAACAAAAGGATGTGAATTCACAAAACAAATTTAATGAGCTCAGAGGGGATGAAATGCGCAACGAAGAGTCGCGGAAAACTGCGGAAGGCGTTTCAGACTTCACTGTTGTGAAATGTTGCCGTCGCCGCATTTCATAGGAATTGTAGTAGCGTTGAGATGCTCTGGTGGTAGCGATCTCCATGCGTTAGTACTAAAGAAAAGAATAACAATTACTTAGTCACCACATAACTGAACGTCCGCTCTCGACTATACAGAGGTCAACAAAATTACACCAAAATCTCTTAGAGGGTTGAGAGTATCACTTTGGAGAAAGAAATGATCCAGTAGCAATCTAAAAGCATTCCATCTTGGATCACAGGCTACAATAAAAAATGACCGGCTTCGGTTGATGATCAAAATCTGATCCCCGCACACAAATATGCTATCATAAACGTACGTCAGCTCGATATTTTACCTTACACATAGGCTACAAAATTTTTGAACATGTAGATTTGAACATGGTTCCATTGACTGAAGTCAGTCGCTATTTACAACAATTTGCAATCTAAAACTGAAATAAACACTACAACTAGAGAACTATTTCGATGATGGACGTGTGTGTTCTCGTACTTTACTCGCAGACACTACAGAACGTCAGCAATACGGATCAAATGTCTACTAGGAGAGTACTGCGTAGCGTAAACTGCTGTATGTTTTTCTCGGGACTCATTTTGAGGACACTATTTACGAAACCCAAGTAATGACAACGTCATTGGCAGGATACGTGCAGCGTGTAAAGTTAGTCAACAGTCGATAGTACGCAGCTCTCCGAAGTGTTCGAATGCTGGAGTTAACGGGAAGCGTCAAAGACAAGTGTAAATACTTTGAACAGTCTCATAATCCTGCGTACGAGATTAAATATCTGGAAAAAAGTAATTTTGTTTCCTCAGCAGATGCCAGCAATATTTACGATCTCGCTGCGAAACGCAGTCAGTGGCAGGAGACACATATCATGACGTCTGACGTACGGTTCATCTTTGAAGAGCGGAAGCCGGATAATAATTTGTACAGCGTAGGCCTTCAAGACCGGTGTTTACTTTATTTGATACTTCCATACTGAGACTTAGTGATCGACTTATAAACTCTTCCCTGGTGGTTTGTCGACTGCCGATGACATTTTCGGAGTAAGACAGCTGCATTGAAGGATTAAAGGACCTCCAAATTTGTCATCATTGTCCTGAGTGCTGACCATAGACTTGTCAAAAGTAACTTGACCGTTCACTCGCACTAGTGTAGCGCTCCCATTTGGAGGATAACGCTATATTTGCACTTCGTAAATGATGTCAAATATCTGACAAAACGTTGGTACCAATAACTTAAAAGATGCATGTAACATTCATTAGAACTCTGTGTCCCTTTTAGAAGCAAGTGTCCAAAAGCAATGGTTAGTTCAAGAGTTTACAAGTAATCAAGTCCAGTCAATTTGAAGGATAAATACAACAAAACTGAGGAACGGAAGGTAGATAAAAAAGAAACATACAAATATAAATTAAAGACTTAAAAATAAGAGCAAAAGAAAGACTCAGAGGATGTACCAGGAAATATTAAAAGAGAATCGAAAGTGAAGTGAATAATAAAATAATCTCACTTCTGCGACATCGTAACTTTCGTGCAATTATCTTGAATCGATAATTTGCTGTAGTTTCGCTCCTACCCGTAAGAAACGAACCATACAATCTTGAATAGATGTCTATACCTTCTTGTCTTTTCATGAAATATTAAAAGAGAATCGAAAGTGAAGTGAATAATAAAATAATCTCACTTCTGCGACATCGTAACTTTCGTGCAATTATCTTGAATCGATAATTTGCTGTAGTTTCGCTCCTACCCGTAAGAAACGAACCATACAATCTTGAATAGATGTCTATACCTTCTTGTCTTTTGATGAAATATTAAAAGAGAATCGAAAGTGAAGTGAATAATAAAATAATCGTACTTCTGCGACATCGTAACTTTCGTGCAATTATCTGGAATCGATAATTTGCTGTAGTTTCGCACCTACCCGTAAGAAACGAACCATACAATCTTGAATAGATGTCTATACCTTCTTGTCTTTTGATGAAATATTAAAAGAGAATCGAAAGTGAAGTGAATAATAAAATAATCTCACTTCTCCGACATCGTAACTTTCGTGCAATTATCTTGAATCGATAATTTGCTGTAGTTTCGCTCCTACCCGTAAGAAACGAACCATACAATCTTGAATAGATGTCTATACCTTCTTGTCTTTTCATGAAATATTAAAAGAGAATCGAAAGTGGAGTGAATAATAAAATAATCTCACTTCTGCGACATCGTAACTTTCGTGCAATTATCTTGAATCGATAATTTGCTGTAGTTTCGCCCCTACCCGTAAGTAACGAACCATACAATCTTGAATAGATGTCTATACCTTCTTGTCTTTTGATGAAATATTAAAAGAGAATCGAAAGTGAAGTGAATAATAAAATAATCTCACTTCTCCGACATCGTAACTTTCGTGCAATTATCTTGAATCGATAATTTGCTGTAGTTTCGCTCCTACCCGTAAGAAACGAACCATACAATCTTGAATAGATGTCTATACCTTCTTGTCTTTTCATGAAATATTAAAAGAGAATCGAAAGTGGAGTGAATAATAAAATAATCTCACTTCTGCGACATCGTAACTTTCGTGCAATTATCTTGAATCGATAATTTGCTGTAGTTTCGCCCCTACCCGTAAGTAACGAACCATACAATCTTGAATAGATGTCTATACCTTCTTGTCTTTTGATGTAGACCTAAAACTGAAAACTGGAAAAACAACATTCGTTTAAGACAGATCTGACAATTGGGTAGGAGCTGTGAAATAAACATCCTTCTATTTTGTTCTTCGGTGACATTTTGCTGTCTCTCATACCCTCCAGATCACTAGGTTAGCATTCTATGTGGTCCCTGCAAATGTTGCCTCACTTCTCTGCACCGGACAAGTAGCGGCTTGCTGCTGACAAAGATAACTCCATAGTAGTGACGACTGTCACAAGAAGATTAGCACAGGTAAAGAAGGAGTCCCCGGTCAAGTAGCTATACGATAGTGCATGCAATATTTGATTTAATTAAGATCGTTCTGATAATTATTTATGTAGCTACCCGTATTTAGTTCACTGGCCTACTACTTTTTATAAGTCTAGTACACTGAAGTTCATTAAATGCTAAATGTTGTTGTTGTTATGGTCTTAAGTCCAGAGACTGGTTTGATGCAGCTCTCCATGCTACCCTATCCTGTGCAAGCTTCTTCAGCTCTGAGTAACTATTGCAACCTACGTCCTTCTGAATCTGCTTAGTGTATTCATCCCTTGGTCTCCCTCTACGATTTTCCCTCTACACGCTTCCCTCCAGTACTAAATTGATGAACCCTTCAACCCTCAGAGCGTGTCCTACCCTTCTTCTAGTCCACCTTCTCCCAAATTCTAATCAGTACCTCCTCATTAGTCATGTGATCTACCCATCTAATATTCAGCATTCTTCTGTAGCTCCACATTCCGAAAGCTTCTATTCTCTTCTTGTCTGAACTATTTATCGTCCATGTTTCACTTCCATACACGGAGAAACTCCACACAAAAACTTTCAGAAAGAACTCCCAGACACTTAAATATATACTCAATGTTAAAAATTTTTCCTCTTCAGAAACGCTTTCCTTGCCACTGCCAGTCTACGTTTTATACACTCTCCACTTCGACAATCTTCAGTTATTTTGCTCCCCAAATAGCAAAACTCACCTGCTACATTAGGTGTCTCATTTCCTAATTTAATTCCATCAGCATCACCTGATTTAATTCGACTACATTCCATTATCCTCCATTTGCTTTTGTTGATGTTCATCTTATTTCTTCCTTTCAAGACATTGTCCATTCCGTTCAACTGCTCTTCCAAGTCCTTTGCTGTCTCTGACAGAATTACAATGTCATCGGCGAACCTCAAAGTTTTTATTTCTTCTCCATGGATTTTAATGCCTACTCCGAACTTTTCTTTTGTTTCCTTTACTGCTTGCTCAATATACAGATTGAATAACATCGGGAAGAGGCTACAACCCTGTCTCACTCCCTTCCCAACCACTGCATCCCTTTCATGTCCCTCGACGCTTATAGCTGCCATCTGGTTCCTGTACAAATTGTAAATAGCCTTTCGCTCCCTGTATTTTAGCCCTGTCATCTTCAGAATTTGAAAGAGAGTATTCCAGTCAACACTGTCAAAAGCTTTCTCTAAATCTACAAATGCTAGAAACGTAGGTTTGCCTTTCCTTAATCTGTCTTCTAAGACAAGTCGTAGGTCAGTATTGCCTCGCGTGTTCCAACATTCCCACGGAATCCAAACTGATCTGTCCCGACGTCGCCTTCTACCAGTTTTTCCATTTGTCTGTAGATAATTCGTGTAAGAATTTTGGAGCTGTCACTTATTAAACTGATAGTTCGGTAATTGTCGCACCTGCAAACATCTGTTTTCTTTGTAATTAGAATTATTATATTCTTCTTTAAGTCTCAGGGTATTTCCCCTGTCTCAGACATCTTATTCACCAGGTGGTAGAGTTTTGTCAGGGCTGGCTCTCCCATGGCTATCAGTAGCTCTAATGGAATGTTGTCTACTCCTGGGACCTTGTTTCGACTTAGGTCATTCAGTGCCATGTTAAACTCTTCACGCAGTATCATATCTCCCATTTCATCTTCATTTACAATCTCTTCAATTTCCTTAATACTATCATCAACTACATTGCCCTTGTATAGGCCCTCTATATATTCCTTCCACCTTTCTGCTTTCCCTTCTTTGCTTAGAACCGGTTTTCCACATGAGCTCTTGATATTCATACAGACAGTTTTTTTTCTCCAAGCGTCTGTTTAATTTTCCTGTAGGCAGTATCTATCTTACGCCTAGTGATATAAGCCTCTACATCCTTACATTTGTCTCTAGCCATTTTGCACTTCCTGTCGATCTCAGTTTTGAGACGTTTGTATTCCCTAGCGCCTGCTTCACATACTGCATTTTTATATTTTCTCATTTCATCAATTAAATTCAATATCTTTTCTGTTACCCAAGGATTTCTGCTAGCCCTGGTCTCTTTATCTACTTGATACGCTGCTGCCTGCATTATTTTATCTCTTAAAGCTACCCATTCTTCTTCTACGGTATTTCTTTCCTCCTTTCTTGTCAATCGTTCCCTAATGCTCTCTCTGAAATTCTCTACAGCCTCTGGTTCTTTCAGGTTATCCACATCCCATCTCCTTAAAATGACACCTTTTTGCGGTTTCTTAAGTTTTAATCTACAGTTCATAGCCAATAAACTGCGGTCAGAGTCCACATCTGCCCCTGGATATGTCTTGCAATTTAAAACCTGGTTCCTAAATCTCTGTGTATCCATTATATAATCTACATGAAATCTTACAGTGTCTCCAGGACTCTTCTACGTATACAAACTTCTTTCATGTGAATCTTCAGGCTTCGGCGGCGCAAAGACTGTTCCATTAAGTTTCGGGTGTGCAGCCGCATGCGCAGTCGCGCGGTACAACAGTATAAAGGGACGAAGCGAGCACTGGAGCGGCAGTCTTGCGGCTCACTCTGAAGATGGCTGAACGTTACACAGCCGAAATATTAGAAGAAGAAGGAGATTTCTTGCGGCTGCACACACGAAACTTAATGGAACAAACTTCTTTCATGTTTCTTAAACCAAGTGTTAGCTATGATTAAGTTATGCTCTGTGCAATATTCTACTAGGCGGCTTTCTCTTTATTTCCTTACTCCTATTCGACATTTACCTACTACTTTTGGCTTCTCTTCCTTTTCCTACTATCAAATGGCTCTGAGCACTATGGGACTTAACATCTGTGGTCATCAGTCCCCTAGAACTTACAGGGTGTTTCAAAAATGACCGGTATATTTGAAACGGCAATACAAACTAAACGAGCAGCGATAGAAAATACACCGTTCGTTGCAATATGCTTGGGACAACAGTACATTTTCAGGCAGACAAACTTTCGAAATTACAGTAGTTACAATTGTCAACAACAGATGGCGCTGCGGTCTGGGAAACTCTATAGTACGATATCTTCCACATATCCACCATGCGTAGCAATAATATGGCGTAGTCTCTGAATGAAATTACCCGAAACCTTTGACAACGTGTCTGGCGGAATGGCTTCACATGCAGATGAGATGTACTGCTTCAGCTGTTCAATTGTTTCTGGATTCTGGCGGTACACCTGGTCTTTCAAGTGTCCCCACAGAAAGAAGTCACAGGGGTTCATGTCTGGCGAATAGGGAGCCCAATCCACGCCGCCTCCTGTATGTTTCGGATAGCCCAAAGCAATCACACGATCATCGAAATATTCATTCAGGAAATTAAAGACGTCGGCCGTGCGATGTGGCCGGGCACCATCTTGCATAAACCGCGAGGTGTTCGCAGTGTCGTCTAAGGCAGTTTGTACCGCCACAAATTCAC
The DNA here is from genome assembly GCF_023864275.1 of Schistocerca cancellata. Classification (NCBI taxonomy): domain Eukaryota; kingdom Metazoa; phylum Arthropoda; class Insecta; order Orthoptera; family Acrididae; genus Schistocerca; species Schistocerca cancellata. The sequence continues at coordinate 1,251,669,538 of NC_064626.1, forward strand.
GAAGAATGTTCAGATAGCGTGATGCAGTAATCGTTTCGAATCTGAAAAATGGGCCAATGATTCCTTTGGAAGAAATGGCGGCCCAGACCAGTGTTTTTTGAGGATGCAGGAACGATGGGACTGCAACATGGGGCTTTTCGGTTCCCCATATGCGCCAGTTCTGTTTATTGACGAAGCCGTCCAGGTAAAAATAAGCTTCGTCAGTAAACCAAATGCTGCCCACATGCATATCCCCGTCGTCAATCCTGTGCACTATATCGTTAGCGAATGTCTCTCATGCAGCAATGGTAGCGGCCCTGAGGGGTTGCCGCATTTGAATTTTGTATGGATAGAGGTGTAAACTCTGGCGCATGAGACGATACGTGGACGTTGGCGTCACTTGGACCGCAGCTGCAACACGGCGAACGGAAACCCGAGGCCGCTGTTGGATCACCTGCTGCACTAGCTGCGCGTTGCCCTCTGTGGTTGCCGTACGCGGTTGCCCTACCTTTCCAGCACGTTCATCCGTCACGTTCCCAGTCCGTTGACATTTTTCAAACAGATCCTTTATTGTATCGCTTTTCGGTCCTTTGGTTACATTAAACCTCCGTTGAAAACTTCGTCTTGTTGCAACAACACTGTGTTCTAGGCGGTGGAATTCCAACACCAGAAAAATCCTCTGTTCTATGGAATAAACCATGTTGTCAACAGCACACTTGCACGTTGTGAACAGCACACGCTTACAGCAGAAAGACGACGTACAGAATGGCGCACCCACAGACTGCGTTGTCTTCTATATCTTTCACATCACTTGCAGCGCCATCTGTTGTTGAAAATTGTAACTACTGTAATTTCGAAAGTTTGTCCGCCTGAAAATGTACTGTTGTCCCAAGCATATTGCAACAAATGGTGTATTTCTATCGCTGCTCGTTTAGTTTTTATTGCCGTATCAAATATACCGGTCATTTTTGAAACACCTTGTAGAACTACTTAAACCTAACTAACCTAAGGACATCACACACATCCATGCCCGAGGCACGAATCGAACCTGCGACCGTAGCGGTCACGCGGTTCCAGACTGAAGCGCAAATTTTCGTCTCCCTCCACTATCTGAATAATTTCCTTTATCACATCATAGATTTCTTCAATCTCTTCATCATCTGCAGAGCTAGTTGGCATGTAAACTTGTAGTACTGTGGTAGGTGTGGGCTTCGTATCTATCTTGGATACAATACTGCTTTCACTATGCTGGTCGTAATAGCTTATCCACTCTCCTATTTTTATTGATTATTAAACTTACTCCTGCATTACCCCTATTTGATTTTGTATTTATAACCCTGTATTCACCTGACAAGAAGTTTTGTTCCTCCTGCCACCGAACTTCACTAATTCCCACTATATTTAACTTTAGCCTATCCATTTCGCTTTTTAAATTTTCTAACCTACCTGCCCGATTAAGGGATCTGACACTACACGCTCCGATCCGTAGAACGCCAGTTTTCTTTCTCCTGATAACAAGGTCCTACTGAGTAGTCTCCACCCGGAGATGTCAGTGGGGAGCTATTTTACCTCCGGAATATTTTACCCAAGAGGAGGCCATCATCATGTAACCATACAGTAAAGCTGCATGTCCTCGGAAAAAATTAGGCTGTAGTTTCCCTTGCTTTCAGCCGTTCGCAGTACCAGAACAGCAAGGCCATATTGGTTAATGTAACAAAAGCACATCAGTCAATCATCCAGACCGTTGCCCTTGCAACTACTGAAAAGGCTGCTGCTCCTCTTCAGGAACCACACGTTTGTCTGGCCTCTCAACAGATACCCCTCCGTTGTGGTTGCATCTACGGTACGGCCATCTGTATCGCTGAGGCACGCAAGCCTCCCCACCAACGGCAAGGTCCATGGTTCATGGGGGGAAGCTTCAGTAGTTAAAATCTTTTATTTAGCTGGCAGTATTGGCGCTCGCTGTATTGCAGTAGTTCAAGTAACGAAGATTTTTGTGTGTTAACTGATTCATGAAAGGTATAGGTTATTGTTAGTCATGGGCATTCTTTTGTAGGGATTATTGGGTTCGTGGGGGGAGGGGGGAAGGGCTGACTAATTACTTTACTTTAAATGCTGACTAAAGTAATTAAATCCCAGTTAATTAAAGTATGTTGTATAGATTGGTTGAAGTTCTTATAGTGATGTGAGAAAAAAGGAATTAAAGAAATTGATCTTCTTTGACATCAGTTTCTGTTTGTTGGACACGCTGCTTGGAGGTGAAATATTAAAAAGATGGTCACCGTGGAATTCTATATGTTCAGCTCCTCTGCAGCTCTTATTTAATGTGATAGTGGAACTTGTAAAAGGAAGAACTTAAGACAGACTGGAGACTAACACGCAATGCAGCGCTCTCCATGGAGTAATGATTACCGCTCTGTACAACGAGATAATCGTATTTGACGTTACGCCTTTAACGGAGAAAATTCTTCCATATATAAGGTGGACCGCAAGCAGCCACGAACCCGCGATCATTCCTCACGTATTCGAACTGTCTGAGTGCCGTCTGTCTACAGCGGTAATTATCTCAGTAGGCATTATCGAAGATAAGTATTTTACCTTGTTAAATGTCTTGGATTTATTCACAGGCAGCCATTTGCAATGTAACTAAACACTTTTACACCTACAGAACGCCGTAGCCAAACACAAAACACAAGAAAAATCACACACATCAAACACATTCATCCTGGGACCTCTACTTGGACAAGCATTTATTTCTTGTGACAACTTTTTATTTGTTGGTGGCGCATTGCTGCGGAGTACTGTGTGCAGCATACATTTACACACTGAAGCGCCAAAGGAACTGGTATAGGCATACGTATTCAAATACAGAGATACGTTAACAGTTAGAATGAGGCGCTGTGGTCGGCGACGCCTATACAAGAGGGCAAGTGTCTCGTTCAGTTGGTAGGTCGTTTACTGCTGCTACAATGCCAAATTATCAAGTCCGATTCAAAAATGGTTCAAATGGCTCTGAGCACTATCGGACTTAACATCTATGGTCATCAGTCCCCTAGAACTTAGAACTACTTAAACGTAACTAACCTAAGGACATCACACAACACCCAGTCATCACGAGGCAGAGAAAATCCCTGACCCCGCCGGAAATCGAACCCGGGAACCCGGGTGCGGGAAGCGAGAAAAGTGAGTTTGAAAGTGATGTTACAGTCGGTGGACGAGCGATGAGGCACAGCATCTTCGAGGTTGCGATGAAAGAGGATTTTCCCGTACGACCATTTCACGCCCCCCCCCCCCCCCCCCTGAACCATGGACCTTGCCGTTGGTGGGGAGGCTTGCGTGCCTCAGCGATACAGATAGCCGTACCGTAGGTACAACCAAAACGGAGGGGTATCTGTTGAGAGGCCAGACAAACGTGTGGTTCCTGAAGAGGGGCAGCAGCCTTTTCAGTAGTTGCAAGGGCAACAGTCTGGATGATTCACTGATCTGGCCTTGTAACAATAACCAAAACGGCCTTGCTGTGCTGGTACTGCGAACGGCTGAAAGCAAGGGGAAACTACGGCCGTAATTTTTCCCGAGGGCATGCAGCTTTACTCTATGATTAAATGATGATGGCGTCCTCTTGGGTAAAATATTCCGGACGTAAAATAGTCCCCCATTCGGATCTCCGGGCTGGGACTACTCAAGAGGATGTCGTTATCAGCAGAAATAAAACTGGCGTTCTACGGATCGGAGCGTGGAATGTCAGATCCCTTAATCGGACAGGTAGGTTAGAAAATTTAAAAAGGGAAATGGATAGGTTAAAGTTAGATATAGTGGGAATTAGTGAAGTTCGGTGGCAGGAGGAACAAGACTTCTGGTCAGGTGACTACAGGGTTATAAACACAAAGTCAAATAGGGGTAATGCAGGAGTAGGTATAATATTGAATAGGAAAATAGGAATGCGGGTAAGCTACTACAAACAGCATAGTGAACGCATTATTGTGGCCAAGATAGATACGCAATACGGAGAGGTTTATTATCGAAATTACGAGAGAGCACATTCCGGGAAGAGATGGGCAACATATTACTACCGCCCACATATATCTCGCGTAATGATCACAACGAAAAGATCCGAGAAATTAGAGCAAATACGGAGACTTACAAGCAGTCGTTCTTCCCACGCACAATTCGTGAATGGAACAGGGAAGGGGGGATCAGATAGTGGTACAATAAGTACCCTCCGCCACACACCGTAAGGTGGCTCGCGCAGTATAGATGTAGATGTAGAAGCCCACACCTACTACAGTAGTACAAGTTTATATGCCAACTAGCTCTGCAGATGACGAAGAAATTGAAGAAATGTATGAAGAAATAAAAGAAATTATTCAGACAGTGAAGGGAGACGAAAATTTAATAGTCATTGGTGACTGGAATTCGAGTGTAGGAAAAGGGAGAGAAGGAAACGTAGTAGGTGAATATGGATTGGGGCTAAGAAATGAAAGAGGAAGCCGCCTGGTAGAATTTTGCACAGAGCACAACTTAATCATAGCTAACACTTGGTTTAAGAATCATGATAGAAGGTTGTATACATGGAAGAACCCTGGAGACACTAAAAGGTATCAGATAGATTATATAATGGTAAGACAGAGATTTAGGAACCAGGTTTTAAATTGTAAGACATTTCCAGGGGCAGATGTGGACTCTGACCACAATCTATTGGTTATGACCTGTAGATTAAAACTGAAGAAACTGCAAAAAGGTGGGAACTTAAGGAGATGGACCTGGATAAACTGAAAGAACCAGAGGTTGTACAGAGTTTCAGGGAGAGCATAAGGGAACAATTGACAGGAATGGGGGAAAGAAATACAGTAGAAGAAGAATGGTTAGCTTTCAGGGAGGAAGTAGTGAAGGCAGCAGAGGATCAAGTAGGTAAAAAGACGAGGGCTAGTAGAAATCCTTGGGTAACAGAAGAAATATTGAATTTAATTGATGAAAGGAGAAAATATAAAAATGCAGTAAATGAAGCAGGCAAAAAGGAATGCAACCGTCTCAAAAATGAGATCGACAGGAAGTGCAAAATGGCTAAGCAGGGATGGCTAGAGGACAAATGTAAGGATGTAGAGGCGTATCTCACTAGGGGTAAGATAGATACTGCCTACAGGAAAATTAAAGAGACTTTTGGAGATAAGAGAACAACTTGTATGAACATCAAGAGCTCAGATGGAATCCCAGTTCTAAGCAAAGAAGGGAAAGCAGAAAGGTGGAAGGAGTATATAGAAGGTCTATACAAGGGCGATGCACTTGAGGACAATATTATGGAAATGGAAGAGGATGTAGATGAAGATGAAATGGGAGATACGATACTGCGTGAAGAGTTTGACAGAGCACTGAAAGCCCTGAGTCGAAACAAGGCCCCCGGAGTAGACAACATTCCATTGGAACTACTGACGGCCTTGGGAGAACCAGTCCTGACAAAACTCTACCATCTGGTAAGCAAGATGTATGAAACAGGCGAAATACCCTCAGACTTCAAGAAGAATATAATAATTCCAATACCAAAGAAAGCAGGTGTTGACAGATGTGAAAATTACCGAACAATTAGTTTGATAGGCCACAGCTGCAAAATACTAACGCGAATTCTTTACAGACGAATGGAAAAACTAGTAGAAGCCGAACCCAGGGAAGATCAGTTTGGATTCTGTAGAAATACTGGAACACGTGAGGCAATACTGACCTTACGACTTATCTTAGAAGAAAGATTAAGGAAAGGCAAACCTACGTTTCTAGCATTTGTAGACTTAGAGAAAGCTTTTGACAATGTTGACTGGAATATTCTCTTTCAAATTCTAAAGGTGGCAGGGGTAAAATACAGGGAGCGAAAGGCTATTTACAATTTGTACAGAAACCAGATGGCAGTTATAAGAGTCGAGGGACATGAAAGGGAAGCAGTGGTTGGGAAGGGAGTAAGACAGGGTTGTAGCCTCTCCCCGATGTTATTCAATCTGTATATTGAGCAAGCAGTAAAGGAAACAAAAGAAAAATTCGGGGTAGGTATTAAAATCCATGGAGAAGAAATAAAAACTTTGAGGTTTGCCGATGACATTGTAATTCTGTCAGAGACAGCAAAGGACTTGGAAGAGCAGTTGAACGGAATGGATGGTGTCTTGAAGGGAGGATATAAGATGAACATCAACAAAAACAAAACGAGAATAATGGAATGTAGTCGAATTAAGTCGGGTGATGTTGAGGGTATTAGGTTAGGAAATGAGACACTTAAAGTAGTAAAGGAGTTTTGCTATTTGGGGAGCAAAATAACTGATGATGGTCGAAGTAGAGAGGATATAAAATGTAGACTGGCAATGGCAAGGAAAGCGTTTCTGAAGAAGAGAAATTTGTTAACATCGAGTATAGATTTAAGTGTCAGGAAGTCATTTCTGAAAGTATTTGTATGGAGTGTAGCCTTGTATGGAAGTGAAACATGGACGGTAAATAGTTTGGACAAGAAGAGAATAGAAGCTTTCGAAATGTGGTGCTACAGAAGAATGCTGAAGATTAGATGGGTAGATCACATAACTAATTAGATAGTATTGAATAGGATTGGGGAGAAGAGAAGTTTGTGGCACAACTTGACCAGAAGAAGGGATCGGTTGGTAGGACATGTTCTGTGGCATCAAGGGATCACCAATTTAGTATTGGAGGGCAGCGTGGAGGGTAAAAATCGTTGGGGGAGACCAAGAGATGAATACACTAAGCAGATTCAGAAGGATGTAGGTTGCAGTAGGTACTGGGAGATGAAGAAGCTTGCACAGGATAGAGTAACATGGAGAGCTGCATCAAACCAGTCTCAGGACTGAAGACCACAACAACAACAACAACCATTTCAGGAGTGCACCGCGAATATCAGCAAACCCGTAAAACATCAAATCTCCGACATCGCTACGGCCGGAAAAAGATTCTTCAAGAAAGGGACCAACGACGACTGAGGAGAATCGTTCAACGTGACAAAAATGCAATCCTTCTGGCAAATTTCCGTTGATTTCAATGCTATGCATCAGTAAGTATCTGCGTGCTAACCATTCAACGAAACATCATCGATATGGGCTTTTGGAGCCGAAGGCCCACTTGTGTACCCTTGATGACTGCATGACACAAAGCTTTATGCCTCACCTGGGCCCATCAACACCAACATTGGACCGTTAATGACTGGAAACATGTTGTCTGGTCGGAACAATCTCGTTTCAGATTGTATCGAGCGGATGGACGTGTACGGGTATGGAGACAACACGGATCCATCGATCCTACATATCAGCAGGGGATTGTTCAATCTGGGGGAGGCTCTGCGATGGTGTGTGGTGCGTGATGTTGGAGTGATATGGGACCCCTGATACGTCTAGACACGACTCTGACAGGTGACACGTACTTAAGCATCCTGTCTGTTCACCTGCATCAATTCATCTCCATTGTGCATTCCGTCCGACTTGGACAATTCCAGCATGACAATGCGACATCCAGCACGTTCAGAATTGCTACAGACTGGCTCCAGGAACACCCTTCTGAATTTAAACACCTCCACTGGCCATAAAGCTCCCCAGACATGGACATTATTGAGCATATCTGGGATTCCTTGTAACGTGCTGTTCGTAAGAAGAGACCTCCGCCCCCTAGTACTCTTACGGATTTATGGACAGCCCTGCAGGATTTATGGTGTCAGTTCCCTCCAGCACTACTCCAGACATTAGTCGAGTCCATACAACGTAGTCTTACGGCACTTCTACGTGCTCACAAAGGTCCTGGGCCGGTGTACCAGTTTCTTTGGCTCTTCATTTTATTATACAAATTAATGATATGTTATCTTATCTCTTTACCTTTTCGTTTGCAAATTGACATTTACTGACCGTTTGTTTGACAATCAAGCGACTAAGATGTCTTCCAGTCTGGGCAATGTCCCACTGCGAAACGATAGAATATTTTGAGATAGACAAAAATGCAGTCTTGCATTTGTCCAGCTCTAGGTTATACGGTTTCAAATGCGAATCATCTAACAGTCAGAACGGTTAACAATTTAGGGCCGGCCGCTGTGGTCGAGCGGTTCTAGGTAGTTCACTCCGGAACCACGTGGCTGCGACGGTCGCAGTTTCGAATCCTACCTCGGGCATGCATGTGTGTGATGTCCTTAGCTTAGTCAGGTTTAAGTAGTTCTAAGTATAGGGGACTGATGACCTCAGATGTTAAGTCCCATAGTGGTTAGAATCATTTGAACAGTTTAGGAACTTACTTATGTTGTTAAATTTGAATGTCGTTGGTAACTAAATGCATCGTTGTGCAACTATTATAAGTTCAGGGTTGGCGTGGTTTCACTCTGTGTCGATGACTGTGCTTTGTGTCGATGAAGGAGACTTGTGTGCTGGTAGTGCCAAAGATGGCTGACTTTGTGAAACCATCATGGCAAACATTTCACAGTTCATGTAGAAATTAATGGTTCAAATGGCTCTGAGGACTATGGGACTTAACCGCTGTGGTCATCAGTCCCCTAGAACTTAGAACTACTTAAGCCTAACTAACCTAAGGACATCACACACATCCATGCCCGAGGCAGGGTTCGATCCTGCGACCATAGCGGTCGCACGGCTCCAGACTGTAGCGCCTAGAACCGCTCGGCCACTCCGGCCGGCTAGAAATTAATAGCAGCCAGAGGAATCACGATACCTTAAAAAGAAACATGTACATTACCATTATCTGCATGACGATTTTGATGGTGCTATTAGATTTTCAATATCTTTATTAGTTTAAAGTTAAGTATCAGACTGTAAATTACACAATTAACACCCAGCAACGAATTTCCAAAATCTAAACGGTTCATCCGATTTTGTCGATCAATATGGCTTGAGAAATCTATTAGTGTAAACCTAAATTTGTATGAATTACAGGCATGTAACTTGAATGGTTCATGAATTATTGGAGGTCAAAGTGGCCGATTACTATTGATCGCGTCAGGCCATAAGTAGTCCATAGTTACACGAAAAAACGGTAGCAGCATGCTTATAAATATATTTATTCATCTATGTCTTTGTTTGCATCCGATATATACTATTCATGAAGAAATTTGTCAAATATTTACTGTGTTTCAGAAGGTACGGAGACATTAGACTACTGGCCTACTTTTGTTTCTATTCCTTTGATATATGTTTATTTGATTTGTTTATGTATTTAATAATGTGTGTTAGAGCGTGTTTATGGTCAAGCCGTAGGAATATTTATTTAATTTCAAGTTTTTAAAATCTAAATCCATTATTTCGTATGTGTTTCAATATGTTTGTGACTGTGCGTTGGCTTGGAGACATGGCGGGAGCGCTCTAGCCAATCACAGCGCTCGTTACTACAGAAGGCGACTACCGAAGTCAATGGAGAGACTGTATGGAAGTGGGGGAGGAGCATCTGCTCGCACAGGACATGAAGGAGTGCTGGACGGGAAGGTGCGACGGACGGTCGCAGGAAGTACTTGGAGAGTGTTGAGCAGTTTGCGCGTGGTCGTGGCACATAGAAATATTTCGTAGTGCCGACTTGTACACTTCTGAGATTTCCATGGCTTCTGCAGGGAATACGTAGTATGCGTTTAGAAGTGAATATCTTGCGAGATATGTTGCTGCTCATAACTAATTACTTGAAGTAGGAATCTATTGTTTACCTGTTATTCAACTTATATTTTATTTAATTGCTGGACCATCGACACCAATTAGTATTTTACAGTAAGTAACGGCATTCTTAAAGGTACTTCTGCTATCGTACTCATCATTAAAATCGTTAAAAATATTACCTGCACATTTTATTTAATTTCAATCTTCCATTTAAAAATGTCTATGTTAAATTAAAAAATTACAATCGACAAGTGGTAGCATACTGTAGACTCAGCAGTATTTGGCTCGTAATGCAGCAACTACGTATCCCAGCCCTTAGACAACGAAACCAGCCAAAACTTTCAATATTTCAACTCTGAGCCCGCACTATGCAACAAGCGATGTTCAATAATTGTCCCAGCCCTTCCTCTAGCACATAACTATTGGTGCCCTTTATCTTGGAATACGTCGTTGTTGACTGTATCAGATACGATACACAAACAAATACGATAACACACAGAACAACTCTTACACGATTTAAGACAGTTGTCGCTCACGACTTCTCTCTCTTAGAACGACTACCCACTGTGGTGAGATGAACAGGATCCGGCTACTAAGTTCTAGAAAAATAAATTTCCTAAATCATGAAAACAGTGTACCGTATAAGACGAGATACTTAAATTATCAACCCGATGTGTATTAAGGATAAAACTTATCCATCGACTCTGTAGAGCAATTGTTCACACCTGAACTCTTAGTTTGGTATTATTCTTTCAACTACAGCTTTTACGCAGTTTATTATCAATTTCCTGCTACTTCTAAAGCAGAAGCGTCCTTTACGCACTTTTTGCTGCGTGTTGCAGATTCCTCCGGGTGGTGAGATGTCAGGGACCACGAGGCGGCCACAGCACGGAGCTCTGCTTCCTGCCCTTTTGCTGCTACTAATGCCAGGTGAGTCCCAGAAAGTACCCTTACTGACATATCTCTACAATAGTCGTTGTTTCAGCTTCAAGACTCCGCGATTGCGGTTGTATATACGAAGATGGCTTCGTTAGGAAGTAGTGGCTGTTGTTCTTCTATAGCAAAACTGTAATACTACGGGCGTCAATAGGCGAGAAGATAAAATAATTCTTGATCAAAACTTCGCCGAGCACATCACTGGTATCTTTCTAACGCTGTCAGTTATCTAGGATTGCACATGTGAAGTGTGGGTAGCACGTTGATATTCATTGTAAGAATCAAAAAAAGTGTATTTAATCAGTGAATCAGGTAGACACTGTAACGGAACATATTAAAGGCTTTACTTTACCGAAGTATGCGATACCCTCCAAATTCAACCAGTTTAACGAGTATTTATGATTATAGAAAAGTTATTGTGTATGTTAACAATGACTGCATAACATGTCTGCATAAACAGTCAACCCATTAAATTATACTGAGTAACTGACCCACACAAAAGTTTATATCACTTAATCACTGATACAGCAAATGTCATCATGCAAAAACACTAAGTTCATCTTAAATAATTAATATGAAGTACGAAAAATAGTGGCCAACTTAGGTATTTTGGATCTCCTTAAATAAAAATCACCCAGTGAAACCTATTTGTTCACTAGGAGCGTTTTCACTCAGTATTCACGTAAGCAATCCTATTTTAGACGAAAACCAATGTAATTCTTAATAATTCATGTTATTTACTTATTTATGCAAATTAGAGAAGTCAATTGACAAACTTCTAAAAAACGGTCTTTTTGTAACAAAGAGTTATTCTGTCAAGTCAACAAATCTGTCTGTCATTTTAATAACATGTTAAATTATGTCACTCGATGCAAATTAATAACTTTTCTGCACAAATTATGATAACAGATGTACATGTGACTTGTAAACTATATCACTTTTTAGTAGTTCTTTGACAATGTTATAAATACAAGCAGCAAGAACGGTCGGGAGGCAGTCGGAATGTCACTTTGGTAAAGTGTGTTTGTGTGTTATTGTTTGAGGTGGATAAACAATGCAAAGAACATGTAACGGAAATACTACTTTGTATTGTGTCATGGTCTTTGGTGGACAGTGGAATTAAGATGGCCAGCAGAGTAATAAATATTTGAAGTTTACATATTTGTTGGTTTCGCTCGTTCTTTATCATCAAAAGCACATAAAAAACATGGGACCTCATGTTTTTAACCCTAGACAACCAGATGTAGAGCCAGCATCAGCATCGAGAGACAGCAGCGATCCAGCAAGTAGCAGCGATTACCACAACACAATACATTTTAATGGCGCCAACCTAACATCAAGTGCTAACAAGCTCCGTAAATGGGAGTGAAATAGTGCGACTATAGCAATTAGCTATATCTACGACTAGGCGACCATTACAACACATACAGGAACTTTCGCCTCTGGCTTACTACGTTTACTACTGTAAATGAAAATGTAGTTCGGATTACACATTAAACAGAAATTTTTCAAGCAGGCGTTGTGCCAAGTGGTTCTCTAGTAGGAAACCGAAACCAGACTATGTCAGATATCATTAATATTATACCTAGCAACGTTAACCGAGCGACCTTCATTCTCTTTAATCGGATATATTACTGTTTCCACTTAAGCTACTCACTGATATTTTTAACCACAGAGTGAAATCCACTCAGCATGTATCCCTTCGTCCATCTTTAGGGACTTCTTAATCGGGCGTTGCAGTTATTCTAAAGCGTAATACGACAATACAAAGTACGGAAGTCTTGTATAGTCTCACAAGTATTAGTGATAATTTCAAACCATTACATCTTTGAAGCCACTACCCTTGTGGTTACGAGACGTGTGTGGCAACGTACTTACTCTGAAACTCACAGTCAGAAGGCAGTGAAGTGGCATTTGAGGTCGACAGCTGCGTGCAGGCGTGAGACTGTGAAGCGGTTCGATATGAAATTTTTCAGTTCTCTGTGGCAGAAGACAGTAAAAAACGACTCGAATGTCAGGATAAGGAGATAGAGAGGATGGTAAGAAGGAAATGTTACCCTGGGTTGGTTTCTTGTCTGTTTATAATGCTTCATCGCGTGTTCACTTGAACATAAGTTACAGTAGCAATGAGCACAGACTCTGGTTTATCACTTGATTCTTAAGACTTACTTAAGGTACGTGAAAAATCACAAATGAGGCTTTCGACGTCAGGCTATTGTTAGATCAAACTAGCACCAGAACAAATGACGCTACTGGCCTGTCACTGTTAGAAATAGGATATAAACAGAAACATCTAACAGAGGTGTTACAAACAACGAATCATGAAACGAGTCAGTTACTAGTGCTCTAATCGAACTCTTACGTTTAGTTACACGTCACAATGAAAGTGTCGACCAGATATAGGCAAATGTACAACGAAAGCTACTAACATACGAACAGGCAAGTTTGCAAGTCTTGTCGTAGTGTGAAAGCTTAACTGAGTATAATTCTGGTCCACGTAGTTCCTGCTGTCGGTCCGTGATTATCCGGTTATTGGTTTCGATGGGCGTCAGGGTCGAGCTTCGCTGCTAGCCAGAAATCTGCCCTACTTGTCGATCGGTGAGCTCTATACGGGGTGTCCCAGGAGCGTTGCGACATACTTCGAGGGGTTGTAGAGGATATCTTGGGGAACAAATCGAGGATAGAAACCCGACTTCGGAAACGTCATTTAAAAACTTTGTAGAAGTTATAGCCACTGGCATCCGCCACTATGCGTCCCATCGGCAGAAAACGTCACTTTGTACGCTGACCGGTCGTTGGCGTAACGTCTTGCAATGCTTTTCGTTACACAGTGATAGCCACTGACTGCCACAATCGCCAGTAGAGATGATGGTGTTAGCTGCGTAGACAGGGCTCGTCTCCTATGAATGTGGTGCCCCGGTGAATGACGGTTTCTGACACGTGTTTTTATCTGCAGTTTATTTGTCTCATGTTCATTGAAAAACTTTGGAGATTTATTTGGAGCCAACAGAAAACTAAACTGCGGACGGGAACCTCTTCCCGAAACTACACTACTGGCCATTATAATTGCTACACCAAGAAGAAATGCAGATGATAAACGGGTATTCATTGGAAAAATATATTATACTAGAACTAACATATGATTACATTTTCACGCAATTTGGGTGCATAGATTCTGAGAAATCAGTACCCAGATCAACCACCTCTGGCCGTAATAACGGCCTTGGTACGCCTGGGCATTGAGTCAAACAGAGCTTGAGTAGCATGCACAGGTACAGCTGCCCATGCAGCTTCAACACGATACTACAGTTCGTCAAGAGTAGTGACTGGAGTATTGTGACGAGCCAGGTCCTCAGCCACCATTGACCAGACGTTTTCAGTTGGTGAGAGATCTGGAGAATGTGCTGGTCAGGGAAGTAGTCGAACGTTTTCTGTATCCAGAAAGGCCCGTACAGGACCTGAAACATGCGGTCGTGCATTATCCTGCTGAAATGTAGAGTTGCGCAGGGATCGAATGAAGGGTAGAGCTTCATGTCTGAAATGTAACGTCCACTGCTCAAAGTGCCGTCAATGCGAACAAGAGGTGACCGAGACGTGTAACCAGTGGCACCCCGTACTATCACGCCGGGTGATACGCCAGTGTAGCGATGACGAATACACGCTTCCAATGTGCGTTCATCGCGATGTCGCCAAACAAGGATGCGAGCATCGTGATGCTGTAAACAGAACTTGGATTCATCCGAAGAAATGACGTTTTGCCATTCGTCGTGCACCCAAGTTCGTCGGTGAGTACACCATCGCAGGCGCTCCTGTCTGTGATGCAGCGTCAAGGATAACCGCAGCCATGGTCTCCGAGCTGATAGTAGATGCTGCTGCAAACGTCGTCGAACTGTTCATGCAGATGGTTGTTGTCTTGCAAACGTCCCCATCTGTTGACTCAGGGATCGAGACGTGGGTACACGAACCGTTACAGCCATGCGGATAAGATATCTGTCATTTCGACTGGTAGTGATATGAGGCCATTGGGATCCAGCACGGCATTCCGTATTACCCTCCTGAACACACCGATTCCATATTCTGCTAACAGTCATTGGATCTCGACCAAAGCGAACATCAATGTCGCGATACGATAAACCGCAATCTCTATAGCTTACAATCAGACCTTTATCAAAGTCGGAAACGTGATGGTACGCATTTCTCCTCCTTACACGAGGCATCAAAACAACGTTTCATCGGGCAACGGCGTTCAATTGCTGTTTGTGTATGAGAAATCGGTTGGTAGCTTTCCTCATGTCAGCATGTTGTAGGTGTCGCCACCGGCGCAAACCTTGTGTGAATGCTCTGAAAAGCTAATCATTTCCATATCTCAGCATCTTCTTCCTGTCGGTTAAATTTCGCGTCTGTAGCACGTCATTTTTGTGGTGTAGCAATTTTAATGGTCAGTATTGTATCTTCCACCGAGACAACGTAGCGTCACATTCATTGTAGACATGACCTGTTTAAGTAGCAGCTGGATCCATTCTCTCGAGAGCCGATCGCAGCAATCAGTCGCGATCACTGAATAACGAACAACTATGAGAATCGTTCCGCGTACGGTCCGTCAACGTACAAAGTCAGTTTTGCTGCTGAAGGGGTGGCGTTGTTGTAGGTGCCAGCGCCTATAACTCTGACGTTCTATAGTGCCATTAGATGAAGCTCCAGGGCGCTGGGTCCCATCCTCTAACTGTTCCTCAAAACACCCTCTACACCTCTCAAAGTTAACCTCAACAGTTCCGGATACCCTGTGTAATGCATTTGTGTCTGTTTGCTTATGGATGGTGGGTGACTGAGACACCTATTGCGCCTCTATCTAAGAAGGGAACCTCCCCATGGCAACCCCCTCAGATTTAGTTAGAAGTTGACACAGTGGATAGGCCTTGAAGAACTAAACACAGATCACTCGAGAAAACAGGAAGAAGTTGTGTGGAACTATGAAAAAAGATAAGCAAAATTTACAAACTGAGTAGTTTATGTGCAAGATAAGCAACATCAAGGATAGTGTGAGCTCGGGAGCGCTGTGGTCTCGTGGATAGCGTGAGCAGCTGCGGAATAAAAGGTCCTTGGTTCAAGTCTGCCCTCCAGTGTGAACATTTTAATTTTTTATTTTCAGACAATTATTATCTGTCCGTCCGTCCGTCCGATGCGAGGTAACTGCGCCGTAGTATGGGGAAGCTACGCCTAAACAAACATCGAAACACACGACGTCAGTCGCCTACAGCGCACGGAAGAGAGATTATTCCTGCTAACGAGGCTCGCTGGCTGGCAGTTGACGGTTCGCTACTTTCGACGAGAGTGCATTAAATGCGTGAGATGTATTCCGTGGGCAATATGAATCCAGCAAATATAGCGGACGGATGGACAGGTAATAATTGTCTGAAAATAAAAAGTTCAAATTTTCACCCAAGGGAAGACTTGAAGCAAGAACCCCTCGTTCTGCAGCTTCTCACGCTAACCACGGGACCACGACGCTCTTGAGCTCAGACTCTCCTTGATGTTGCATATCTTGCACATGGACTACTCAGTTTCTATATGATGCTTATTTTTTTTTCATACTTCCACAAAACCTCTTCCTGTTTTCTCGAGTGATCTGTGTTCAGTTTTTCAAGGCCTATCCACTGTGCCAACTTATAACTACATCTGAGGGGGGTGGGATGGGGAGGTTCCCTTGTAAGTTGTGAAGCTTACTGAAAGTATTCGTACTTAGATGATATTTTTTATTTTTCTGGCACCCTTCGTATCAGTGATTACACCCTTCTGACTTGGAGTGTGTGTCAGAAACCATACATGGCTCTCCACTGAGTCATATTTATATTAAATGGGTTCTAGACCGGTGGAATGAATAACATTAAGTTCATAAAGTTCCTGCAGTTTTTGTGATTCATCTTCAAGTACCTTAGAGAGAACTCTTGTTGAAGCTCAACATGTCTATCTCTCCTGACCTCAGTTCTACAAGGGGCAGTCAATAAATAATGCAAACACACTTTTTTTCCACGGTCAATTTCGGCTGAAAAAAATGCGGAATCTGTAATGGGACATCGCGGAATATTCCCGCTTCAGTTCCCATAGTTTCATGAAGTTCCGACAGGTGGCGGCACTATACGTAGCCTTCGAAATGACATCTGTAGCAGAAGTGCATTCCAAAAAGAGAACTGTCAGTGAGTTTCTTTTGGCGGAAACCCAGAGCATCGTAGGTATTCAGAACGTGCCAGTGAACAAAATCACGGTGAGTCGTTGGGCGAGGCTTAGGTCATCATCGGAACAAGGTCGCACACACCTCTCCTACCTCCCACGTGCCGGCCGGCCGCACACCGCTGTGACTCCTGTATTGTCGGAAGGTGCGGACACAGACTTTGGTGATCGACGGGCCGCTAGTAAACACCTCGCTGCACAACTGGTCATCTCAGCTGATAGTGCTGACACACACATCCACCATTTGAGGTTCTCAAAGGGATGTACCCAGTAGGTTCTTCGCCGTCTAATAGAAGAACACAAAGTGATGTGTTGGCAGATGTGCCAACATCTTGTAGTTAGAGGAGGCGGAAAATTACGGAACGGGGGTGCTTAGGTCTGAAACAGGATACGTAATGAATGCTATAAAGAAAAGTACGTAGCTGCTGGAATACTTAACTTTAATCCATCATTTGTATACAGCATTCTTGATGATACAAGTGAGACTCTCTCTAGATATGGTTAATGGCGCCTTGCTAGGTCGTAGCCATGGACTTAGCTGAAGGCTATTCTATCTATCTCTCGGCAAATGAGAGAAAAGCTTCGTCAGTGTAGTCGCTAGCAAAGTCGTCGTACAACTGGGGCGAGTCCTAGTACGTCTCTCTAGACCTGCCGTGTGGTGGCGCTCAGTCTGCAATTACTGATGGTGGCGACACGCGGGTCCGACATGTACTAATGGACCGCGGCCGATTTAAAGCTACCACCTAGCAAGTGTCGTGTCTGGCAGTGACACCACACAAAGAGCAGCGACGGAGTATCTGTGCGGACCTGCTTGTTTGTTACAAGGCTGATCGCCACATCTTTTGACGAACGTCGTCACGGGCGACGAAGCGTGAATGTGTCACGCACGGGACGCCGCCACACTACCTCTACTCCCAGAAAAAGTTCAAAGCCGCACTCTCAGATGGTAAAATCAAGGCGACCAGCAAGTGTCAACCAGGTACTACCTCCTAACACTGCTTGTACATCACAGGTAAAGTTCAGATGGAGTCCACGAAAAACATTTGGACCTCCAATCAATTGCTTGTTATTAAACTGCCCAGCCAAGTCAATACCAATCGCCTTCAAACTGCGATACACAGGTACGCTGCGCCGCCAGCGACGTAGGTAACCACGTCGCAGAGGCATTGCTGTGGCACGTTAACACGAGTGAACGTAGCAAGCCAACGCCCAGCGAGACACCCAGAGCTATGCGTCCGCACTCCTCGACGTTCGCAGAGCGAATGACGTTCCGTGCTGCGGCGCAGCTGGACTCCAGTAGCGCAACTTCCGGTTGCCACGCGCTCGTACAGCGCCAGCGCGCGTTATCAGTCCGGACTGGCGCGACCGGAAACCAATTTTTCTGCAACACGGGCCTAGTAATACTAGGGCTATTACAAATGATTGAAGCGATTTCATAAATTCACTGTAGCCCCATTCATTGACATATGGTCACGACACACTACAGATACGTAGAAAAACTCATAAAGTTTTGTTCGGCTGAAGCCGCACTTCAGATTTCTGCCGCCAGAGCGCTCGAGAGCGCAGTGAGACAAAATGGCGACAGGAGCCGAGAAAGCGTATGTCGTGCTTGAAATGCACTCATATCAGTCAGTCATAACAGTGCAACGACACTTCAGGACGAAGTTCAACAGGGATCCACCAACTGCTAACTCCATTCGGCGATGGTATGCGCAGTTTAAAGCTTCTGGATGCCTCTGTAAGGGGAAATCAACGGGTCGGCCTGCAGTGAGCGAAGAAACGGTTGAACGCGTGCGGGCAAGTTTCACGTGTAGACCGCGGAAGTCGACGAATAAAGCAAGCAAGGAGGTAAACGTACCACAGCCGACGGTTTGGAAGATCTTACGGAGAGGGCTAAAGCAGATTGCCAGTTCGGCATTTCTTAAACAGGAGATTGGAAAACCGATGGATCGGTCGTGGTGGAGATCATGATCAGCAATTCATGTTATGGTCTCCACGCTCTCCCGACTTAACCCCATGCGATTTCTTTCTATGGCGTTATGTGAAAGATTCAGTGTTTAAACCTCCTCTACCAAGAAACGTGCCAGAACTGCGAGCTCGCATCAACGATGCTTTCGAACTCATTGATGGGGACATGCTGCGCCGAGTGTGGGAGGAACTTGATTATCGGCTTGATGTCTGCCGAATCACTAAAGGGGCACATATCGAACATTTGTGAATGCCTAAAAAAACTTTTTGAGTTTTTGTATGTGTGTGCAAAGCATTGTGAAAATATCTCAAATAATAAAGTTATTGTAGAGCTGTGAAATCGCTTCAATCATTTGTAATAACCCTGTACTAGGGCCCGTGTTGCCCGGCAGCCTTCTCAAGCGGCTAAGTCCGCGTCAAGGTCACCCGCCTAGCGTGCAACCAAGAGCGGCACCGTTACCGACGTCGCTGGCGGCGCAGTGTACCTGCGTATCGCGGTTTGAAGCCGACTGATATTGACTTGGCTGGGCAGTTTAATAAACAGGAATTGATTGGAGATCCAAATGTTTTTCGTGGACTCCATCTGAACTTTACCTGTGATGCCTTCGGGGACTCTGAAGGGGTTATTCTGTTTGATGTCCTCTCTCGCGGCTCCACAATCAACTCGGAAGTGTACTGTGCTATACTCAGCAAACTGAATAAACGGCTTCAGAATTTTCGTCGCCAAAGGAATGCGAATGAACTCTCCTTCTCCATGAGAACGCAAGGTCTCCCACAAGTCTGTGCTCCTGACAGGAGTTCACAAGACTTCATAGGACTGCTCTTCGTCATCCAACCCCAGAGGCCGGATCACGCACCTTGATTTCCATCTCTTTGGCCCAATGAAGAATGCACTCCGCGGAAAGCGGTACGGGGATGATGAGGAGGTTGTTGATGCAACAGGCCCTTGGTTCAATTGTCGACTAGTACAGCGGTTCCATGCACGCGTACAGACGCTGCCTGTAAGGTGGCTAAATCCGTCGCATTCAGCGAAGATTATGTTTAAAAATATCGTTTTGTAGGTAAAAGAGTGAGGGATAATGTGAAACCTAGAATGCAGGTATGTGATGGGGAAGAAGATAGTAATTCCTTCAGATCTAGTGCGTTTTTGCCTTATGTGGGTGCTCTTTCCTCGAAGATAAGCCGCATTCTTGAGAAACACTGTGTAATGTGATCTTCCGGCCCCCCACGAAGATTTCAGCTTTACTCGGCTCTGTGAAGAACGATTTACAGCTTCGTAAAGCGGGTGTGTATCAGATTCCTTGCGAAAATTGTGAGAAGTCGTACATAGGTCAACAACACGCAATCATGAATAAAACCAATCTGCTTTCATAAAAAAAGCAGTTGCATTACTTATGGAATTCCCCTTGAATGTAAAATCCAGTACTGTATTCATTAGCTGTTCATAAAAATAGTTTCACTTTTTCCCATATCTTGAAAAGCATTCATTGGATCTTATGTATAGCTTACACTATCTTCTTAATGTATCCCTTTATAGGTTCAACTGTACTCAAATCTGCTCGTCTTTCCCATTCTTATAACAGTAATCATTTAGGAAGCTTAGGAACTACCTGTTACCAATGTTCTCGGACATAAGTTTGTTACCGAAGTGATGAGTGGCTTTCTAGATGATCCCGAAATCCAAGTCACATACGTTGAAAGAGTGTTCGCACAGCGGTTGTTTATGGTTCACATTTTCAGTCTCTGTAGTTTTTTAGGATCTACGGCCAGAGTGGTAAAAAAAAAGTTGACTTTAGCTTTGCGTAGCACAGTTACCACTAAAGGTTTCAGTGGTCATCACGCCTGGAACTGTAGTTTACACGAACGTCAGTAAGCCAGAAATTATTTCTTGGTAACACCAATAAAGTTAATTCACAATCTTAAAGCCCATTATCTGATCGTTTTTTTTGTGATTTTCATCAAAATTATGCTAGAAAAACCTACCTCCTAAAATGTTTTCGAGTTTGGATTCTGTATCAGTATTTACACCTTCCGAACCACAGTACACTGTCTGCCAGTAACTACAAACGGAGGCCGGCCGCGGTGGTCTAGCGGTTCTGGCGCTGCAGTCCGGAACCGCGGGACTCCTACGGTCGCAGGTTCGAATCCTGCCTCGGGCATGGGTGTGTGTGATGTCCTTAGGTTGGTTAGGTTTAAGTAGTTCTAAGTTCTAGGGGACTTATGACCTAAGATGTTGAGTCCCATAGTGCTCAGAGCCATTTTTTTGAACTACAAACGGAGATAAACTGGGTTTTACAAATTCTAGCCTACGCTAGCAAACGGTACAGTTCAAATCAAGTACTGTAATTATTTTCGTAGCTAGGTCTCAGTACCTTCTGTAATCACAACCTACCTTCCACGTTGTTTTTAACTATACGGGCATTAGGCCGTCGTCTAAGGTGTGTTTCCGTGGAGAGGCATCCTCAGGTGCTATAAAGACTTCGTTAGCTGATATTTTGAACTCAGACAAGTTCAACAGGCCAAATTGTTCGCTGGTAACCTCACAACGCTCGGGTGGTGGCGACTTCCGGCCACTGCCATACTTCGCGCAGTCGCGCTGACGTCTGTCACGGAGTTGCTTCTGCAGAAGGTGCTGTTCACTGCCTTCAGTACTAAGACGCAGAACATGTCTGAGTCCTCTATAGCGAATGTCTCCAGCACCAGTAGACCAAGTGTTACTCTCACAAAACATACCCTAGACGACAGCCTAATGGCTAGATAACTAAAACCAGCTTTGATAAAAACTGTGAAAGCTTACGTTACACGATCTCCTCTCTGGACACGGCACTCGCACCTATTTAGTGCTGAAAACAACTCCACATTCGAAAAAACTGCAGTTACTTCCAATGGCTTCTAGACACCTCACTTCAAACGGGTTAGGCTTGCAAGAGGTTGTGTGGTTGTTACATGACATTCACTGTACCCACATCTTTAATGAGCGCAGGAGCGTTTCTGAAGAGCTGTCTGGAATATCCAGAGATGATGTAGGTCCTAAAAAATTCTATGAGAACGGTTGAAGCCTGTTAATTTTTGATAATACCATGGAGACGGAAAGAAAACCAACGACATGACTGATGAAAATTTTAAATTTCTTGCAGATGCAGATATTCATCGGCTGTCGAACCTAAAATGAGAGATTGTGATATTATGGCTGAATCCCCCCCCCCCCCCTCCCGCCTCCTCCCTCTCCCTTTTGAGAAAACCACCACTAAAGTGTATGAAGTCCACAAATCGAGTACAGAAACTGTTTTTGTACCTATAAGGTAAAAGCTTAATCGTAGATGGAGACCAAGACATGAATACGCTAAGCAGATTCAGGAGGATGTGGGTTGCAGTAGTTATTCGGGATGAAGAGGCTTGCACAGGATAAAGTAGCATGTAGAGCTACATCAAAACCAGTCTCTGGACTGAAGACCACAACAACAACAACAAGAAAGTAAAAACTGTTCAACCAAAGCGCCGCTGGCGCAGCGACCAAGCCATCTGGCGGAGCGGAAAACCTGTTTTCGATTCCGAAAAGCATTCTTTAATTTTTTTCATTTTTATTACTATATCGAAACTGGTAGGAATAGGAGTAATAACGTAAGTAAGTCAATAATGGATATAGGACTTGGATTGGTTGTATGAAAACATTGCTGAGTGCTGCGAATTTGTCATGATGGGAAGTGAGGAGACGGCACAGACAGCCGACCGCGAGACATTTGTTTACAGCGAGGTACAGGATAGAATACACCACGAGACTGTAATGTTTTCAATGTTGCCTGTTCGTTACGTCATAACATCGAAGAGAGGAAAGAAGATGGAGGGAATGTTGGGGTTTAACCCCATTAGAGATGGAGCACAAGTTCGAAATATTTCAAGGATGGTGAAGGGAATCGGTGGTACACTTTAAAATCAACCATCGTGTCATTTACCTGTTGAGATTTATGGAGGCCATACACCCAACCTCCAGCTCTGGTTTTTGAAGCTGAAGAACGAAATGACTTTCGCTAATGTCGAAGGTCTGTATCACGAAGAAGAAGCAGAAGGCGATTGAGAAGAACATGTTGAAACCGGTGAATCTGAGATCGGCCGTAACATTTAGGAAATGTCCACGTGGCAGTCAAACCATGCTTCATGACTTCCAGGTGAGTATTATCTAACGATAACTAAACGATCAAACTACCCATCTATACCCCTTGAAGTAAAATTAAAATCAGTAGCGTCAGTCAAGAAACATTCAAATTAGAATCTACAAACAGTACAAAATATTGGATCAACGACGGCCCTGGAAAGGAAGAAGGTTTTTGTGAAGTCACCGCCAGACACCACACTTGCTAGGTGGTAGCTTTTAAATCGGCCGCGGTCCGCTAGTTTACGACGGACCCGCGTGTCGCCACTGTCAGTAATTGCAGACCGAGCGCCACCACACGGCAGGTCTAGTGAGACGTACTAGCACTATCCCAGTTGTACAGCCGACGTTGCTAGCCATGGTTCACTGACAACTACGCTCTCATTTGCCGAGACGATAGTTACCATAGCCTTCAGCTACTTTTGCTACGACCTAGCAAGGCGCCCTTACCAATTGATATTGTGATTATAAAGCCTGTACAGTAACGAGAGATGTTCTACAAATGTGGATTAAAGTTAAGTATTCCAGAAGCTACGTACGTTTCTTTATAGCATTCATTACGTATCCTGTTTCAGACCTCACGCCAGCCTGCGTGAGCTTATAGCGTGCATTTCAGTCTCCTCAAACAAAACAGTGTTGGCACTTCTGCCGACACTTCAGTTTTAACATTGTGGCGAAGTCATATTGTTAGAGGAGGGACAAGATAAGACATATACCAGTGGCTAACTGCACATTCGACTGATTTGTCGAATCTCGTCGTCGTGAGGAGAACTTGAAAAAAGAGTACTCAAGCAGTGGGTTGCAGTATGTAACCAACAACGGTTTGTTTCATCATTATTTTCGGCAAATTGGAAAATGGAATTCATCAACGCCACATCACAAAATAAAAGGCGCAGTCAAATTAAAAAGAGAGACACGGAAAAAAGTAAGTAAACTATTTATTATTTCAAAAGTAATCACCGTAACAGTGGTCAGAAGTGAAGGACATATTTTTGGGGATTTGCCATTCTCTACTGAGCAAATTGAGGACTGCCTATGTTACCAAACTACACATTTATCTTTCAAAACTTAAGAACACATAAAAAAAGTCACTACATTCTCGATAGTTTGCATAAAAAGAACTGAAATGTCAGACATGTTTCGAAAACAAAGTAGAAACTCTCATTCATCCCGCAATCCTGATTGCTTTTCGCTGGACTCTGAGAGCTTCACCTGACATGTATGCCTTCTCTCAGCGTAAGTCTACGGCGTTCACCCTGTGGTATCCGTTTCCATTCTTCACTGCGAGTCCGTGAGAGTTCTTGTTTGGGAGTCTGTGGAGGAACAGCACTAACACATCTGTCAAGTAAGTTCCACAATACGGTTTAGGTCGGAACTCACCGCCGGCCATTCCATTACTGCAACGTCCAGGACAGGACAGATCGTTTAACTTGTGGAAAGGGGCCAAAATGAGTGACTGTCAGCTGCACTCGAACATACTACTTTATTCATTTGACAAGCATTACATGAGTAAAGACAACATTAAAAACAGAGCAAGCCAAACATTAATTTTAGAATGTAATTCCCGGGTAAATGCGCCAGTCAATCTCACGCCTCAAGGGCAAAACAACATTAATTTAAAAACGGCTGAAGGCCAATAACTTAAGGCAGAAAACATGAATCTGAATTTTAAAAGGCAGAAGGCCTTATCCTAAAATTTCTTTAAATCAGGCTGAAGGCCCAAACAATCTCACGCCTTAAGAGCAAAACAACATTAATTTAAAATCGGCTAGAAGCCATTCATAAACAAATAACAAGGTCAAATAAGAAAAGGCAGCACATCAAATGGCGCTCAGAAGTTTCCAAGGGTCGGCCTGAAATTCGAACAGTAACGCTCGCCTATGGGAGACAGACAGTCGGCCCAACAATTCTCAATTCGACGGTAACGCAACCGACAGACAGTCAACGGACCAAGCGACGGGATAACTTCCACTCCACCCGACCAGCACACAACAGAGAGTTCAATGGAACAACGCAGAGGTTATCGGCGCCCACAACGAATTACACATTCAGCTGTCAAACTACACGCTGTGCTGGACAGCCACAACACGACGAGGAAAATGGCCAGGGCAGGTAACCGGAACGTTAACGGCCACAAGGCAGAAGATTCCGCTGGTGCACTTCAATTCAAAAATAATTAAGTTACGTTAAACTCCACAGGATGACGGCTAGAATTTCGGCAAATTGAAAACACACGTTGTTGCTTGCGGGAATGTCCCAACAGCTCACAAGAATGAAACTTCCTGGCAGATTAAAACTGTGTGCCCGACCGAGACTCGAACTCGGGACCTTTGCCTTTCGCGGGCAAGTGCTCTACCATCTGAGCTACCGAAGTACGACTCACGCCCGGTACTCACAGCTTTACTTCTGCCAGTACCTCCTCTCCTACCCTCCAAACTTTACAGAAGCTCTCCTGCGAACCTTGCAGAACTAGCACTCCTGAAAGAAAGGATATTGCGGAGACATGGCTTAGCCACAGTTCCGCAAGGTTCGCAGGAGAGCTTCTGTAAAGTTTGGAAGGTAGGAGACGAGGTACTGGCAGAAGTAAAGCTGTGAGTACCGGGCGTGCGTCGTGCTTCGGTAGCTCAGATGGCAGAGCACTTGCCCGCGAAAGGCAAAGGTCCCGAGTTCGAGTCTCGGTCGGGCACACAGTTTTAATCTGCCAGGAAGTTTCATATCAGCGCACACTCCGCTGCAGAGTGAAAATCTCATTCTGGAAGCTCACAAGTAAATTCAAACGACACAATGTGAACAGTTCGGGCTGGCTGGTAGATTAAGTAAAGACTCAGTTTTCGTGTCCGGGATCGGGGGGCCACGGACCTCGTAGCAATGGGAACAGCCCCTCACACTCCGAACGCTCGTGGACGCCGCCAGCGGCCGCCAGCCAGACACGCGCCACGGAGACTTCTTCGCTGCTTCACGCCAACCGACCAACTGCCCGCACACGGCACAGCCAGAAACTATATGAGCGAGGCCAAAGATAGTACACGCTGCTGCTGCGACTCGCGGAGAGAGAGGATAAGAGCATAATCACGATAACCGCGGGATACTAATCACAGAATAGCAACCAAGGTTTAATGCAAAGCATAACACGAGCCAGCCACAGCTCAGCGACCGTGGACAACGACAAGATCCATGTGGCTCTCAACACTAAATCTCCTAATAACTTCACAGGACCTTTGAAATCTGTCGATTTCCTACACAACATTTAGCAGGCACCACTCACTAAGAGTCTTCGCTCACGAACACGGAAATCACCTCACATCGGAGGATATCTGGACTCGTCTGTAAAAAGTACGTTTCGCCAGTGACGAAATTGCCAGTTGGCATGGGAACGGCAAAACAGAAGCGAAATGGAAGATGTTATTGTGTCAATCGTGGCAGCCTTACTTTTTTTTGTATAGTATTTGGCCGTAGCGGACGTCACATGCCATCCGTTGAAGTTCTTTGTTGATCCTTTCACTCAGTTTCCAGCCGGCGCTCTGACCGAACACGCTGAGCTACACATGAACATGGATGACACATGGAGAGGCATTGGCATCTGCAGGTACATACCCTAAAGTGTATCCGCTTTTGGATCAAACAGACCGCCCTTTGCCGCGCGGGATTAGCCGAGCGGTCTGGGGCGCTGCAGTCATGGACTGTGGGGCTGGTCCCGGCGGAGGTTCGAGTCCTCCCTCGCGCATGGGTGTGTGTCTTTGTCCTTAGGATAACTTAGGTTAAGTAGTGTGTAAGCTTAGGGACTGATGACCTTAGCAGTTAAGTCCCATAAGATTTCACACACATTTTTTATACCGCCCCTGAAACTTGCACTGCATGAAGATGTTGCATTGCATGAGCTTGGTTGAATACAACGTCAACAAATGACAAATGTCATTCGCGTACCGCACTAGAAAGCACAGGGATACCGCTACTCACTTCCTTCTGATGGTTCACCTGACACTGTAATGCACAACACAATCAATAGATGGAGCATGATTTTAATTGTTGCCTATACTGAAAGCGGAGCCCTCAAGCCATGCAACAAGACCACAAGTACTACCTGCATCATAATAGCCTCAACATACCGGTCACTGATAGACGTGTTTCACTGATTGTTTGGAACAGTGTACGTCTGTTCCACTTTTGAGACAAAACGGCCAGCGCCTTCAAGGAAAATGTTCACGGTTACCTAAGGAACCTTGCGTATACCCACTCACCCGAAGCAGATCGACGGCCACAAATGTTTTCCTTCAAAGCTCCAAAAATGTACAAATCACATGAGGAGATTGCGAGACTATATGGAACAACAGAGACATGTGGGAGATGTGCAAATGCTTCCCAAATACATATCTACAGCGTAGATATGTGGGCCCGCTCCTTTTTCCCCGACCCTATGGTGGTTACTTTCGAAACAATAAATAGTTTACTTACTTTTTTACAACGGTCTCTTTTTCATTCCACTAAGTTTTAAACGTCACACACACGGATATAGAAAATATCGAACATGTACAGAAACTGGCAGTACTTTTTAGCATGCAGACGACGTCACTTAGTAAACGTTTTAAGCGTGATTACCTGATCAACACCGACCAAACAGGATGCGAGTATCGGACGTACATTCGACGCACGTCATCGCATCAGGAAGAGAAACGAACCCTTGTGGGAGTTGGTAGTACACGTAACACAACGCATTCATACACGGGGCAATATTCCAGCACAGTGTGTGGAAAATATTTGCCTGTAGCTTTCCTCACAACACACGAATGATAAACTTGGTCCTCGGGTTATAGATCAGGTCAGTCGTTTAACAGACTCATTCAAAAACGTTTACGTCACTCGTGCCAAATTTGGGAAATTGATAAATTCAGTTTACGAAACAAAGCTTCAGAATGTTTTAAAACCATACGTTACTGATTAACAAGTTTTATCGGATACTGGTGTCCTGGAATTGGCAAGCTAATAACGTCTTGAATTCCTCCATGTTTATGGATGACTTACACAGTGAAAGTAGTACCGTCGGCATGCACACCTGTATGCCAGCCCTCTGATGCTTGTTTTACCGCAAAGCCAAAAACTTTTTTCGAGGCTTCAAAATTGCAGTGTGCTTCAGACAGTGCAGTGCGGATTGCACAACCGTGGCGTGGTACTAACTATTCATAGCATAATTCATGATCAACTTCCAGCGTCGATTTTCGAGGCCATGTTATCATATGCATGGTACGCATAGCAATTCCGCAACAAATACTATATATTTAATGTAGACCAAGTCTGCTTTCAGATTAATTTTGGGAAGGAACGAAGTAGTTGTGAGAAATTGCTTTCACCATATTTTTTTGGTGTCACAAGTATATTTACTGGGAATGATGGGGTGACAAGTACCATCACCTATCCCGTTTTTCAGAAGAAAGTGAGGACATGTAATAGAGTGGCTGAAAGAGCCAATGCAAGGCGACATTGATTAAAATTTTAACTCTTTATTAATCGAATTCGTTTAAGAAATTTATTTTCCTATCTTTCTATTATTCTTTATTGATTTACTTACCTTAATAACCCTCCTTTGTCTACCAATTTCAATATGGAAGAAAATACAAAAATAAAAGCTGCAGAATGCATTCGGGAATCGAAAACAGGTTCTCTACTGAAAAGCCAGATATCTTCGTTGCTGCGCCAGCTTCGCTTTCTTTGGACAACGTTAACCTTATGAGTAGATGAAAGGCAGTCATAACAGGTTCTGTCGTCGATTTTCTGGAAAATATGAGTTTGCAGACCATATGAAAAGTGATTCAGAAGCCACGACCTACGGGATCTATGCAACCTGCAACGCCTTGCAAGACCATGCGGATGATTTTCATTTGCTTTCGTCCACTATGCGCAAAACCTACAGGAAAATGAACACGATCTTACTGTAGGAAATTTAATGTCGTTAAATTTTGTACTGGGATACGTTTTTGCCAGAGGCAGCAGTTTTCGAATTATTAAAAAAATCGCAAAAAAAGCGACCTTCAAATGCTTTTGTTTTGAATAACTCAAAAACCGTGGCCTCCAGCGAAAACGTATGTGAGGTAACGGGCGAGTTGTGGCCCCGTGGAAATATTCTACACTCCTGGAAATGGAAAAAAGAACACATTGACACCGGTGTGTCAGACCCACCATACTTGCTCCGGACACTGCGAGAGGGCTGTACAAGCAATGATCACACGCACGGCACAGCGGACACACCAGGAACCGCGGTGTTGGCCTTCGAATGGCGCTAGCTGCGCAGCATTTGTGCACCGCCGCCGTCAGTGTCAGCCAGTTTGCCGTGGCATACGGAGCTCCATCGCAGTCTTTAACACTGGTAGCATGCCGCGACAGCGTGGACGTGAACCGTATGTGCAGTTGACGGACTTTGAGCGAGGGCGTATAGTGGGCATGCGGGAGGCCGGGTGGACGTACCGCCGAATTGCTCAACACGTGGGGCGTGAGGTCTCCACAGTACATCGATGTTGTCGCCAGTGGTCGGCGGAAGGTGCACGTGCCCGTCGACCTGGGACCGGACCGCAGCGACGCACGGATGCACGCCAAGACCGTAGGATCCTACGCAGTGCCGTAGGGGACCGCACCGCCACTTCCCAGCAAATTATGGACACTGTTGCTCCTGGGGTATCGGCGAGGACCATTCGCAACCGTCTCCATGAAGCTGGGCTACGGTCCCGCACACCGTTAGGCCGTCTTCCGCTCACGCCCCAACATCGTGCAGCCCGCCTCCAGTGGTGTCGCGACAGGCGTGAATGGATGGACGAATGGAGACGTGTCGTCTTCAGCGATGAGAGTCGCTTCTGCCTTGGTGCCAATGATGGTCGAATGCGTGTTTGGCGCCGTGCAGGTGAGCGCCACAATCAGGACTGCATACGACCGAGGCACACAGGGCCAACACCCGGCATCATGGTGTGGGGAGCGATCTCTTACACTGGCCGTACACCACTGGTGATCGTCGAGGGGACACTGAATAGTGCACGGTACATCCAAACCGTCATCGAACCCATCGTTCTACCATTCCTAGACCGGCAAGGGAACTTGCTGTTCCAACAGGACAATGCACGTCCGCATGTATCCCGTGCCACCCAACGTGCTCTAGAAGGTGTAAGTCAACTACCCTGGCCAGCAAGATCTCCGGATCTGTCCCCCATTGAGCATGTTTGGGACTGGATGAAGCGTCGTCTCACGCGGTCTGCACGTCCAGCACGAACGCTGGTCCAACTGAGGCGCCAGGTGGAAATGGCATGGCAAGCCGTTCCACAGGACTAAATCCAGCATCTCTACGATCGTCTCCATGGGAAAATAGCAGCCTGCATTGCTGCGAAAGGTGGATATACACTGTACTAGTGCCGACATTGTGCATGCTCTGTTGCCTATGTCTATGTGCCTGTGGTTCTGTCAGTGTGATCATGTGATGTATCTGACCCCAGGAATGTGTCAATAAAGTTTCCTCTTCCTGGGACAATGAATTCACGGTGTTCTTATTTCAATTTCCAGGAGTGTAATTTCGGAGTTGGTGCGTCCGCGCGGGCAGCTCGGCCAGCCGAGGTAAAGCAGCAAACACGTGAACACGTGGTGCCGAACGTTAGCCGGACGAGAGGGGTAGCCCCAGCGCGTTGTCCAGCCACGTGGCTGGGAATTCCGCTGTGACGAGGACGGTGATTTGTGTCGATGAAGGAGATGTCTATGCCGAGGAGGGCCAAAGAAGGCGGACTTTGTGAAACCTTAATGGCAGACACTTCACAGTTCATATAGAAATTAATAGCAGCCGGATGAATCACGATATCTCAAAAAGAAAAATGTATAATACCATTATTTGCACGACGATTCTGGTGGTGTAATCAAGATCTTTATTAGTCTGAAGTTTAGTATCTGATGATAAATTATATAAGTAACACCCAGCAACGAATTTACAAAATCTAAAAGGTTCATCCGATTTCGTCGGTCTACGCGTCTTTAGAAAGATATTAGTGTACACCTAAATTGGTATGAATTACAGGCATGTAACTTGATTATAACACGAGTTATTGTAGGTCAAAGTGGCCGATTACTATCGATCGCGTCAGGCCATATGTACTCCACAGTTATAAGAAACAACGGTACCAGCATGCTTATAAATATATTTATTCATCTATATTTTTGTTTACATCCCATATATACGATTCATGAAGAAATTGGTTAAATATTTACTATGTTTCAGAAAGCACAGAGACATTAGGCTACTGGCCTACGTTTTGTTCTACTCCTTTGATATACATTCCTTGCCATTAAAATTGTTACACCACGAAGATGACGTGCTACAGACGCGAAATTTAACCGACAGGAAGAAGATGCTGTGATATGCAAATGATTAGCTTTTCAGAGCATTCTCACAAGGTTGGCGCCGGTGGCGACACCTACAGCGTGCTGACATGAGGAAAGTTTCCAAACGATTTCTTGGACAAAAACAGCAGTTTACCGGCGTTGCCTGGTGAAACGTTGTTGTGATGCCTCGTGTAAGGAGGAGAAATGCGTACCATCACGTTTGTGACTTTTTTAAAGGTCGGATTGTAGCCTATCGCGATTGCGGTTTATTGTATCACGACAATGCTGCTCGCGTTGGTCGAGATCCAATGACTGTTGGCAGAATATAGAATCGGTGGGTTCAGGAGGGTAATACGGAACGCCGAACTGGATCCCAACGGCCTCGTATCACTAGCAGTCGAGATGACAGGCATCTTATCCGCATGGCTGTTACGGATCGTGCAGCCACGTCTCGATCCCTGAGTCAAGAGATGGGGACGTTTGCAAGACAAGAAACACCTACACGAACAGTTCGACGACGTTTGCAGCAGCATGGACTATCAGCTCGGAGACCATGGCTGCGGTTACCCTTGACGCTGTATCACAGACAGGAGCGCTTGCGATGGTGTACTCAGCGACGAACCTGTGTCCACGAATGGCAAAACGCCTTTTTGTCGGATGAATCCAGGTTCTGTTTGCGGCATCATGATGGTCGCATCCGGGTTTGGCGACATCGTGGTGAACGCACATTGGAAACGTGTATTCGTCATCGCCATACTGGTGCATCACCCGGCGTGATGTTATGGGGTGCCATTGGTTACACCTCTCGGTGACCTGTTGTTCCCATTGACGGCACTTTGAACAGTGGACGTTACATGTCAGATGTGTTACGACCCGTTGCTCTACCCTTCATTCGATCCCTGCGAAATCCTACATTTCAGCAGGCTACAGACTAATGCAGACTGATGCAGAATGACTAATTGGAGGTCTGTACAGTCGTTATAATACCTCTCGCGTTCAGGTATCACTGCACGAGTGTGATCCGCGAGGAAAAAAGGTTCTACGTTAGCAGCAATCTCATTGGCTGCGTTACATATTAATACGCGGATCGGCGGAAGCAGAATTTGGTCCGTCTCTAAGACAGCGCCATCTCGTAGTGCGGAGACGGACGAGCGCTGCGCCTGCGCTGTTGTGCTTAGCGGGGCACGCTCTAGTGGTGGGAAAGTTGTGTACGCGCTGACTACGCGGAACTATGTACACAACAGTTTCATTATGTTTGTGAATGTGCGTTCGCTTGAAGATATGGCGGGAGCGCTCTAGCCAATCACAGCGTTCGTGAATGGGGAGACTGGACGGAAGTGGGAGGAGAGGGGAAGAGAGCATGGTTTCCGGAGAGGATACAGAGGCAGTTCTAGGGGTTATGGCACAGGAGAGAGGGGGGGGGGGGGGTGCTGCGCTGGACGTGAAGCCAGCGTCGGACGCTCGGTCGCGGCAGAGCCTTGGAGAGTGTGGATCGGTTTGCGCGTGGTCGCGGGAGATAGAAATACTTTGGGGTGCCGACTTGTGCACTTGTGAGAGTTCCGTGGCTTCTACAGTGAAGACGTAGTGTGCGTTTAGAAGTGAATATCTCACGAGCTATGTTGTTGTTCATAACTAATTACGTGCTGTAGGAATCTATTGTTTCCCTCTTATTCAGCTTATATTTTATTTAGTTGCTGGACTATCGACACCAATAAGTGTTTCGCAGAAATATACCGCATTCTCAAAAGGACTTCTACTATTGTACTCATCATTTAAAGTCGTTAAGATAGTACCTGCAGATTTTATTTAATTGTAATCTTTCATTTATAAATTTATATGTTACTTTCATAATTCACAATTCCCGTGCGATAGAAACCTTCGACCATTCGATTCATATGTGTATTATTACTGTATACTGTAGACTCAGCAGTATTTGGCTTGTAATGCGGCAACTACGTATCCCAGGTCCTATACAACGAAACGAGGCAAAACTTTTGATATTGCAACTCTGAGTCGGAGGGTACGTAGTTGAGGGCCACCACACCAATCATTTGCATATTGTTTGAAAGCCCGCACGTATCACAAATTAAATTTAACTTCTTTTAATTTTGCTATGGAACGGTCCTGTTTAATTATTTTTTCTGTAGGACTAATATTTTACACTTACCGAGCAAGAGAATATGAAAATCTCATGTGCGGTTTTCAAAGGCGTTGCTGGTTGCTTAAAAGCCATAGATTGTAGCAGCTGAATCACCCCGTATATGATGAAAAATGGTCATATTTTACTAGCTGTCTTTATCCTCTATTGTGAACTGATGTGCGTTATAAACTTCGGACGTGGTTCCATTAATAATGGCGGGGTACTGAGCAGAAATATCTTAGTATTTATTGTAGGTTGTGCACAAGCAAACTGACAAAAAAAAATGGCTCTGAGCGCTATGGGACTCAACATCTTAGGTCATAAGTCCCCTAGAACTTAGAACTACTTAAACCTAACTAACCTAAGGACATCACACACACCCATGCCCGAGGCAGGATTCGAACCTGCGACCGTAGCAGTCCCGCGGTTCCGGACTGCAGCGCCAGAACCGCTAGACCACCGCGGCCGGCCGGGCAAACTGACAAATACTGGCCATATCGGTTGGCGGTGTGTGAGGCCTTGCCCTTGTGAGTGTACGAATTTCATGGGATTGCACTGAGTATGGTGCTGATTGTCGGATACGAAAGCATTTATGCGGTGCATTCGCCTACGCTCTGTTCCGGTAGAAATGCGTCGCTGACGCTCTATATTCAAATCGGCGGCTATCTGTTACATCCAGGCGTGGATCTCCCCATACGGCCTTCCGCAGGCGACGTGACGTCTGTTCGTCGAATACTTGAGGTCACAGCGTGCTACGGCTTTCGCACGTACAGGGTGTTTCAAAAATGACCGGTATATTTGAAACGGCAATAAAAACTAAACGAGCAGCGATAGAAATACACCGTTTGTTGCAATATGCTTGGGACAACAGTACATTTTCAGGCAGACAAACTTTCGAAATTACAGTAGTTACAATTTTCAACAACAGATGGCGCTGCGGTCTGGGAAACTCTATAGTACGATATTTTCCACATATCCACCATGCGTAGCAATAATATGGCGTAGTCTCTGAATGAAATTACCCGAAACTTTTGACAACGTGTCTGGCGGAATGGCTTCACATGCAGATGAGATGTACTGCTTCAGCTGTTCAATTGTTTCTGGATTCTGGCGGTACACCTGGTCTTTCAAGTGTCCCCACAGAAAGAAGTCACAGGCGTTCACGTCTGGCGAATAGGGAGGCCAATCCACGCCGCCTCCTGTATGTTTCGGATAGCCCAAAGCAATCACACGATCATCGAAATATTCATTCAGGAAATTAAAGACGTCGGCCGTGCGATGTGGCCGGGCACCATCTTGCATAAACCACGAGGTGTTCGCAGTGTCGTCTAAGGCAGTTTGTACCGCCACAAATTCACGAAGAATGTCCAGATAGCGTGATGCAGTAATCGTTTCGGATCTGAAAAATGGGCCAATGATTCCTTTGGAAGAAATGGCGGCCCAGACCAGTACTTTTTGAGGATGCAGGGACGATGGAACTGCAACATGGGCTTTTCGGTTCCCCATATGCGCCAGTTCTGTTTATTGACGAAGCCGTCCAGGTAAAAATAAGCTTCGTCAGTAAACCAAATGGTGCCCATATGCATATCGCCGCCATCAATCCTGTGCACTATATCGTTAGCGAATGTCTCTCGTGCAGCAATGGTAGCGGCGCTGAGGGGTTGCCGCGTTTGAATTTTGTATGGATAGAGGTGTAAACTCTGGCGCACGAGACGATACGTGGACGTTGGCGTCATTTGGACCGCAGCTGCAACACGGCGAACGGAAACCCGAGGCCGCTGTCGGATCACCTGCTGCACTAGCTGCGCGTTGCCCTCTGTGGTTGCCGTACGCGGTCGCCCTACCTTTCCAGCACGTTCATCCGTCACGTTCCCAGTCCGTTGAAATTTTTCAAACAGATCTTTTATTGTATCGCTTTTCGGTCCTTTGGTTACATTAAACCTCCGTTGAAAACTTCGTCTTGTTGCAACAACACTGTGTTCTAGGCGGTGGAATTCCAACACCAGAAAAATCCTCTGTTCTAAGGAATAAACCATGTTGTCCACAGCACACTTGCACGTTGTGAACAGCACACGCTTACAGCAGAAAGACGACGTACAGAATGGCGCACCCACAGACTGCGTTGTCTTCTATATCTTTCACATCACTCGCAGCGCCATCTGTTGTTGAAAATTGTAACTACTGTAATTTCGAAAGTTTGTCCGCCTGAAAATGTACTGTTGTCCCAAGCATATTGCAACAAACGGTGTATTTCTATCGCTGCTCGTTTAGTTTTTATTGCCGTTTCAAATATTCCGGTCATTTTTGAAACACCCTGTATAAACATTGTCTCTGCAACAATGATCAGTCTGCGCTCTGTTGATCTCAGAAATCTGAATTCTCGAGTAATATCCGATATCGCGTCTCACACTGATTATCACCCCACGTTCAAAGTCGGTTAACTCGTGACGTGGAGCAGTGTTCAGGACATAAATGTCTGCAACAGACTGTTGGGATATCGTATTTAGACACGTGCCGTACACCATATACAGCCACAACATTCGGGCGTCTTACACGGCTCTTCTTCAAATGGGACAACGCATCCCATCACTTTTGGTCACTTAGTTTATACACACAACAGAAATGGGATATGCACTAATACATGTAACGCCAGGAAATTTCCTATGTGGAGGGTCGATTCTCAAAACTAGAACCTTGCCTTTTCGGGGCAATGTTCTTACTGGCTAAATTATCCAGGCAGCCCTCACAGCCTCGCTTCTCTACATTCACCGATCAGAGGGCATTCGCGACGTGTGATTCTGAAAAAGATACTTTATAAAGTAATGAATAATTCAGTTTTCGGCAAAACGATGAAGAATGTTAGAAACCGTTGCAAAATTCATGTCGTTTACCGTTTTTGACGGGCCTTAGGCTTCAAGAGATTACGTCACCAGACCAAATTTTAAGCGGGCCGTAGTCTTGAATGAAGGACTCTTTGCTGTGGAGAGGGCTAAGGTATCAGTGGAGTCCACCAAGCCTGTCTATATGCTGGGGGAGAGGATATTACAGAGAAACGCCTTACCCAAATCCTACGGAATTGTTTCCAAAATGAATCTCGCATCTCTGTAGCGGAGTGAGCGCTATTTTGAAACTTCTTGGCAGATTAAAGTTGTGTGCCAGATCGGGAATCGAACCTGGAACCTTACCTTTCACGAACGAGGCACGGTCTCGGCTATCTAGGCACAACTCAAGATTCGCCCTCATTGCCTTACTTCCAGTGCCTCGTCGCCACCATCCAAAGAAAGAAAAGATTTCTAGTTAGAGTTTCAGTCTGGTCAAACGTGACGACTATAGAGTCCAGTTGTTCTTCAACTTTTGTTGTACTCAGACAGTGATTTTTGATTCGAAAGTGATAAATATGGGTTCTGAAACGGAATCTAACCTAGAAAAGTTCTATCAGGTAAAATTTTGGAAAAAATCACAAACTGGATCAGGTACGGGGATTAAAAGCGTGAATAAGTCTTACTGGGGCCGCCAATAAACAATTTCCTGCTTATTAAAGTTCCTGCAAACATTACCTCCTCTCTCTCTCTCTCTCTCTCTCTCTCTCTCTTTCTCTCTCTCTCTCTCTCTCTAAAATAACACAAAAGCATATAGGAACATCGGAGAGCTTGGTAACGGGCTTATATCTGAAAAACACCTGTGAACGAAATTTGGAAAAAAATGTCCGAGCAAATATGAATAAACTCGATATGCTTGTTGCTGCAGGGTATAAAGTTTCTTTGGTGAATTCCAGTGAAACAGATCCCTTCTTTGCTCTTCTTCCGCTACCGCTCGTTTGGAACCTTGGTTTTCAGCCTTTACTTCTCTGTTGATGTAGCGTTTTATTTAACGATGTACGTCCATGTTTTTTTTGCCTGTTGGACAATCACGCATGTACCATTTCGCATGGCTACGAGCGGCTCAAAGTGGGAGACACAATGTCCACAGTTTTAAAGAAAATAAATGCTCCGTCACAACTTCGAGGAAGTGTTCATGGGTGCGACCTGTTCCAGAGGAAACATATATTTACCGAAAGCGTAGGCAGAATATATTCAGCGACGCAAATTACTTCAGTTCGCATGAATACGGCTGACGGCTTCATTCCAGGAAAAGAAGCGACAAACCTCTCTGCATTCACGTGTTTAATTTCCATGAAACTTTATCCGTGAGAAAATTAATTTGTTCTTGAGCATCCAGAGATTTTTTTCACCGTGCTTGATGTGATCTACTCATGCTCTCATTAACAGTGGAGAGACGGTTGTACATTTATGAGCGCAAAAACGTGACTTGTTCAATTGTTCACAGGTTTTGTACTGACTTTACACGTTAAGTTGTACTCTTCACTGTGTTTTCGAAATACTTATTTCAGTAAATTTCAGAGAAAACATATACATCTGTTTCGAAGTAAGTTCGTGTCGTCTGCTACTTGAAAAATGTGATTCCCTAATTCATTACGGACTGTTTATAAAGAATATAATATTCGCTTTTGACTGTAGAGATGATTTATTTTGTAACTTAAGTCCCAGCCTTAAGTTCAGTGTCAACTGTTACAGCAATTGTATTGCGTTTTCATTTGTGTCTGGTGACGAGTAAAGGATTTAAGATTCAACCAGAATACCCTCTTATAATCAACGTGGCTGGAACGAGAAGTTTCCTTCACTTTCCTTAAGTAATCTCCATTCTGCCAAACCGTATCAAATTTTCAGAAAAACTAATATTTATCTACATATATACTACTGAATCCACAGTATAATGCACGCTGGAGGGTTCTTCGCACCACTACAACTCATTATACGTCCCATTACATTCGCATATTGAGAGGGACAAATCTTGCCTTTATTTTCACGATAGCTACGAATAATATACGATGATGACAGCAGAACTGTCTCACTTTCTTCCTAGAATACCTGATCTCGAAATATATCCAATAGGGTTACATGAGAATGGATTGTTCAAATGGCTCTGAGCACTATGGTACTTAACGTCTGAGGGCATTAGTGAGAATGGGTTGCAGCGACCTGCGATAATGCTAACAGCGTGTCTATTGTCTGATGCCATGTCTACTTAGTATGGGCTTCAAATTCGGAAGCAACACTATAAATGCGACAAATAATTGTAATGTAATTTCGTTGACAGAAACGCTGCGCTTTCCCTTCCAACAAATCTAAATCATCAATTCATCTTACCCTTAGAGATATTACATATTCGTTCCAATTCATGTCGTTTCTTGACATTTTCCCTAAATATTGGAGCAATCACGTGCTTACTAATCATACAATCGGGTGCCGTAGAGTTGTTTTTATGGACATTATTCTACATCTATTTACATTAAAACTGTACTGTCATTAGTTGTATAAAGTGTAAATTTATGCAAATATTCACGTATTTGAAACTTCCTGACAGATTAAACCTGTACGCCATGCCGAGACTCGAACTTGGGACCTTTGCCTTTTGTGGCCACGTCCTATACCAGCTGAGCTACCTATTCACGACTCACGATCTGTCTTCACAGTTTCAATTCTGCCAGTACCTCGTCTCCTGCAGAGTGAAAACCTGATTCTGGAAACAACCCCTAGGCTGTGGCTAAGCCTTGTCTCCGCAATATCCTTTATTTCAGCAGTGCTAGTTCTGCAAGGTTCGCAGAAGAGCTTATGTGAAGTTTCGAAGGTGGGAGACGAGGTACTGGCGGAACTGAAGCTGTGAGGACGGGTCGTGAGTCGTGCTTGGGTAGCTCAGATGGAAGAGCACTTGCCCGCAAAAGGCAAAGCTCCCGAGTTCGAGTGTCGGTGCGGCAGACAGTTGAAATCTGTCAGAAAGTTTCAAATACGTAAGTATTTGCATGTTATATAGTGTTGAATGTCGTTCGGAAATCTACGAAGCTGAATTGTAGCTACTTGTGCGTACCTGAAAGTGGTATTGTGTGGAAAAGCCGCACCCATAGGAAGCCGCATGTTGCTCGCGAGCCGCGGTTTGCCGACTAGTATCCTAGGTTATTAACTATGTTGAAAAAAGCTAAACCTACATTTACAGCGTTTGTATCTTTCTAGAAGGCTTCTGCCAATGATCAATAGAGTACACTCTTCTAAATGTTGAAGTTAACAGGGATCAAATGTGGGTAGTGAAACGATAGTTACCCCTTGCATGGAAATCAGGCGCCAAATATTAGAGTGCATTGGAGAGAAGGTTGCATGATTGCTCTCCACTTCAACCATCGGTACCTGGACTTCGCAGGATTTTTACAGGAAAATTGGTGTGAGGTTTCTTTAAAAATCGTACAGATTTATCGATTACTGGACGACTGGAAGCTGTGTTACGACAACGTGTTAAATATGGCAGTGTTTGTGGTGTTTCCATGTTTTGCTCCCATACCTACACCCCCCCCCCCTCCCCCAATCCACCACCGGGGCACTGTAGATGTCGAGCACTTCCGCTCAGTGAAAGACGGAGCCTAACTGCTCTGTGTGCCAGGCTTGTGTCATTCGGGCTATGACTCGTTGGACGTTTTTAGATAATGTGGAACTTATAAAAATGTTTTGAAGACGAATATGTCCTGCCAGGCTTAGTTTATACACTTCTGCGAGTGAAATTAAAGCTTCATATAGACCAGCAACGTTGAACCACGTGACTTTTCGGACATTTTACAGAATAGATACTGCTTTTATCCAAACTTGCGTGCTGCCCTCCAGAGTCATAATAGATACTCATAATTCTACCGTACACTGTTTGCGTAGGGTATCGTGGAGAAAATGGATTACTGAATAGCATTAAAATGACCATGACAAAGTCACACTGTTGTAACGAATCACTTTTGTCTATGTTAACTGAAGTAGTTGAAGAAAGTGTTGTTCCCATGTTTTCTTCGGCCATAAAGGGCTTGCAACTGTTCAGGTTTGAACGTTCATATGCATAGGATCTACTGAGGATGTATTGTATTTCGTGTCACTGCAACTTGCCTTAACTGGCTCCCAGGTCGATGCTATTTTTCTTGACTTCCGGAAGGCGTTCGATACAGTTCCGCACTGTCGCCTGATAAACAAAGTAAGAGCCTACGGAATATCAGACCAGCTGTGTGGCTGGATTGAAGAGTTTTTAGCAAACAGAACACAGCATGTTGTTATCAACGGAGAGACGTCTACAGACGTTAAAGTAACCCCTGGCGTGCCACAGGGGAGTGTTATGGGACCATTGCTTTTCACAATATATATAAATGACCTAGTAGATAGTGTCGGAAGTTCCATGCGGCTTTTCGCGGATGATGCTGTAGTATACAGAGAAGTTGCAGCATTAGAAAATTGTAGCGAAATGCAGGAATATCTGCAGCGGATAGGCACTTGGTGCAGGGAGTGGCAACTGACTCTTAACATAGACAAATGTAATGTATTGCGAATACATAGAAAGAAGAATCCTTTATTGTATGATTATATGATAGCGGAACTAACGCTGGTAGCAGTTACTTCTGTAAAATATCTGGGAGTATGCGTGCGGAACGATTTGAAGTGGAATTATCATATAAAATTAATTGTTGGTAAGGCGGGTACCAGGTTGAGATTCATTGGGAGAGTCCTTAGAAAATATAGTCCATCAACAAAGGAGGTGGCTTACAAAACACTCGTTCGACCTATACTTGAGTATTGCTCATCAGTGTGGGATCCGTACCAGATCGGGTTGACGGAGGAGATAGAGAAGATCCAAAGAAGAGCGGCGCGTTTCGTCACAGGGTTGTTTGGTAACCGTGATAGCGTTACGGAGATGTTTAACAAACTCAAGTGGCAGACTCTGCAAGAGAGGCGCTCTGCATCGCGGTGTAGCTTGCTCGCCAGGTTTCGAGAGGGTGCGTTTCTGGATGAGGTATCGAATATATTGCTTCCCCTAATTATACCTCCCGAGGAGATCACGAATGTAAAATTAGAGAGATTAGAGCGCGCACAGAGGCTTTCAGACAGTCGTTCTTCCCGCGAACCATACGTGACTGGAACAGGAAAGGGAGGTAATGACAGTGGCACGCAAAGTGCCCTCCGCCACACACCGTTGAGTGGCTTGCGGAGTATAAATGTAGATATAGATGTAGATGAACTGTAATCGAAGTGCTTTCATAAAGTTCTGATTATTTCTCAGATTATCATATGCTCTTTACATAGTTTCTAATGAAGAAGTGGTCTTCAGCAACAAATGCTGAAGTACAGCGAGGTAGTAACAAGAGCAGCTACTTTCTTCAGTTAGTTCGTTATTTTCTAGTAGCACCACATATTTCATAGGTCCTAGTGCTCAGGTCACTGAGTGGGTAAGCGCATTTGCAGAAGTTCCAGTGGTCTAGCGGTTCTGGCGCTGCAGTCCGGAACCGCGGGACTGCTGCGGTCGCAGGTTCGAATCCTGCCTCGGGCATGGCTGTGTGTGATGTCCTTAGGTTAGTTAGGTTTAAGTAGTTCTAAGTTCTAGGGGTCTTATGACCTAAGATGTTGAGTCCCATAGTGCTCAGAGCCATTTGAACCATTTTGAACCAGAAGTTCCAGTGCTAACAAACTGATGTAATGTAACGTAATGTTCGGATACAGTATTAAAAGTGTCCTGCTTGATAGTGTCAAATCATTTAAATATCTGGGCGTTACATTGCTAAGCGGTATGAGGTGGAAAGAGCATGTGAGAACTGTGATAGTAAAGGCGAATGGTCGATTTCGTTTTATTGGGACCCCCTCCGTCTAATAGGCGCTGCTAATGCATGTTTGTTTACATCTTTGGGTGGGGTTAGTGAGATTTGTGAACATTCAAAGGGACAGTGTCTGTGATACAATATCCACAGTCAGCATCTTCAGAAGTTGTAGGATCCGGGGTGATGCAAAACTTTTTTTTGATGTGTGTATATGAACATCTCTGTGCAAAAATTTACCCGTTCAGCCAGCTGTTCAGCCGTCCTCGATACTACATTTTATGATCATTTGTTTTAACTACCTAACAGCGTCGTCGGAAGGTAACACATCGTCAAAAAATAGCCCAAGAAGTACAACACCCCAGTGCAGCTATGTCGGGGGGTGGTAGAATGATCGCCTCCGGTTGTGGCATCAGAAGACAATCTACATTCAAAATGACGCTCGCACAGTGGTTGATGGTGGTGGCGTGAAAAGATGCCTGGGCAGCAGATGCTAGCTCAGCATAGCTGACCACACGAAGTGCCAGCAGCTACTGTAATCCTGCAGACGCAAGGTTGCCGTCAGGTATTGTAGGCACGCCTGTGAACGCGGGTGTTCAAGCTTGTGGCGTGCTAGTGCGTAAGCCCTGAACCCAGAATCTTAGGAAACTGCCAGCAACTGGACGAAGTCACACTGGAAGTGGTCCCGTTTGGTGACGCTGGCTTGAGCCCCAGTGTTATGACTAGCAGGAGGTTATAGACCAGAGGCTGTCAGCCGATGTGAATAGAGGTGAACGGAGCTGACTGGCCCAGGTGGATCCGATGCTGGTGTGGTGAATGTCTCGGCCTCGGAAGCAGTCGATGACAAGGTGCTGCTAGGGACTGAGAGGCGAGGGTTATGTAGTGGCTCTGCCCAACTATGTTGGGACAGGGCCCCTCCTCTGTAACTTATCTTCATTATCCGCAACTAGAATCTAGTATCAGCAAGCAGCTCTGAAGCTGTCCTACTTATTGAGTTTTATAATCCGTTGTCACCATTCTGTCGCACCATCATCCAAAGGTAAAGTAAAAAGTATCTATAAAATACAACATACTTGTCTACCCCTTTACGAGGTGCATTCAAGTTCTAAGGCCTCCGATTTTTTTCCTCCGGACTGGAAAGAGATAGAAACATGCTCATTGTTCTAAAATGAGGCCGAGTTCTTTATCAATACGTCCCAGAGATGGCAGCACCGTACGGCAGATGGAATTTTACCGCCAGCGGCGAGAATGAGAACTGTTTTAAATACTTAAAATGCCGACGTTCTCCTTACCTGAACAGCGTGCAATCATTCGTTTTCTGAATTTGTGTGGTGTGAAACCAATTGA
Source organism: Schistocerca cancellata (assembly GCF_023864275.1). NCBI lineage: Eukaryota > Metazoa > Arthropoda > Insecta > Orthoptera > Acrididae > Schistocerca > Schistocerca cancellata. The sequence goes on from NC_064626.1 coordinate 1,251,712,908, forward strand.
AATTCATCGACAGTTGAAGGAGACATGTGGTGATGGAGTTGTGGATGTGTTGAAAGTGCGTTCGTGGGTGCGACAGTTTAATGAAGGCAGAACATCGTGTGACAACAAACCGAAACAACCTCGGGCTCGCACAAGCCGGTCTGACGACATGATCGAGAAAGTGGAGAGAATTGTTTTGGGGGATCGCCGAATGACTGTTGAACAGATCGCCTCCAGAGTTGGCATTTCTGTGGGTTCTGTGCACACAATCCTGCATGACGACCTGAAAATGCGAAAAGTGTCATCCAGGTGGGTGCCACGAATGCTGACGGACGACCACATGGCTGCCCGTGTGGCATGTTGCCAAGCAATGTTGACGCGCAACGACAGCACGAATGGGACTTTCTTTTCGTCGGTTGTGACAATGGATGAGACGTGGATGCCATTTTTCAATCCAGAAACAAAGCATCAGTCAGCTCAATGGAAGCACACAAATTCTCTGCCACCAAAAAAATTTCGGGTAACCGCCAGTGCTGAAAAAATAATGGTATCAATGTTATGGTACAGCGAGGACGTAATCCTTACCCATTGCGTTCCAAAGGGCACTACGGTAACAGGTGCATCCTACGAAAATGTTTTGAAGAACAAATTCCTTCCTGCACTGCAACAAAAACGTCCGGGAAGGGCTGCGCGTGTGCTGTTTCACCAAGACAACGCACCCGCATATCAAGCTAACGTTACGCAACAGTTTCTTCGTGATAACAACTTTGAAGTGATTCCTCATGCTCCCTACTCACCTGACCTGGCTCCTAGTGACTTTTGGCTTTTTCCAACAATGAAAGACACTCTCCGTGGCCGCACATTCATCAGCCGTGCTGCTATTGCCTCAGCGATTTTCCAGTGGTCAAAACAGACTCCTAAAGAAGCCTTCGCCGCTGCCATGGAATCATGCCGTCAGCGTTGTGAAAAATATGTACGTCTGCAGGGCGATTAAGTCGATAAGTAACGCCAGTTTCACAGATTTCGGGTGAGTAGTGAATTAGAAAAAAAATCGGAGGCCTTAGAATTTGAATGCACCTCGTATTAATATCTCCTTGGGAGATATTTCATAGTTTTAGCTTTACATTTATGTTGTTGCTCTGTACATACTTTGGATAACTTCGATCAGATGTATTGTATTCCTCTCTCGTCCATTATATTCCAAACTTATCGACGATGAACGTTATCAAAAGTTTTAAGACAATGGAGGTTTTGAAACTGCATTGTCTACTTTCTTATGTTATTTACATTACGAGAGCACGACCTTCATTTCCAAAAACCTGTTTGTTCTTAGAGCAATACACTGTGTACGATGTTTCTCGATCTATGCACTATTATCTTCGCATATACAGGATGGTCAGAACAATCAGAAAAGCTTGTAATGTTGTTGCTGGGCAGGCTGTGCTAAGAAATAGTTGTTGCGAAAAAAAATCGATACATTGCGTTAATTAGCACAGAAGTTAGCCAAACATGACGTTGCGTGCGCAGTTTCAAGCGGCCCGCCAGATACAGTTAGTGTCAGTTGCTCTCACAGTGTAGATGATAGCACACGAGGCTGTTCTGCGTTTGTCCCGGTTTATATCTTTAGTACTGTCCCACGTACAGCTTTCATATCACTCTTGCTGAGTCTAGGGAAATTGAACGAAGAACACGTTTGGCGACACCACCTCTGGCTGGTTTATCTTGATCTGTCCTGATTGGATAACTCCAAAGCTACTTAACTCGGAAACGGAGCAATGGAAAGAATATTTTTCTTAACAGTTATTTTTCAGTAAAACCTACCATGTAATACCATAATAAGCTTTTCGTACTTTTTCTGACCAACCTATCCTTTGTGTATCCTGTTTAAGGAACTTATACTTTGACGATTTTCGTAGTCTTTCATGACGGATTTTACTATTGCTTTCTTCCATTCTATTGCCGTTCTCCTTTGCTGCCAGCACTGATTTCAGCTATACTTAGCTTCTTCTAGCAGGTATTGAAAAAGTTCTATATTTAGACTATCCGTTTGCGGAGCTTTGCGGATTTCATCCATTTTTAAGGCTTCTCGGGGGTTCCTTAAATTCTATTTCATCAATTCACAAAAGGCCTCTCTGTATTTCTTCTACGTTCTTATTCTTCTCTGCTTCGGACTACAAACTTTAACGGAATTTCAACCAATCTCCTCTGTTCAGAAAATCAAAATTTGCCACATCTTTTCTTCGTTGTTTAGGTGTTTCATTATTTTGAATATAGTGGATTGACAGCGGTGTACATTACTTTGTACATTAGATACGTATCTTTTTCACATTTCTTTAAGTGTATCTCTTACTAATTTCTTTGTTTATTTACTTCGTGTTGTACGGTCCTTCAATGTCTCAGGAATTTCCCTCATGAGACACCATAAATACAGCACCTTCCTCCGTGGAACAGCGCGTTTTAATTCTTTATTTCAAATTATAAGTCCCTCTTTTGCTTTGTATTTATTTATTTTCCCCATGGTTTTAAAAGACACCCCTTCAATCAGTTAAGTTAGTTTCTGCCACTGTAATTCTATGCTTTTACTCGTAGGATCCTTTACCACATGTACGGGGCTGACATAAATATCTGATGCTAGGATCTTCTAAATAGTTAGTTTTTCACACTGTTTTCTTTGTACTTGTCTTTTTTGTGCTGTTCTTGCCCATCTAGTTTTAAGTATTACTTTTCCTCTTATTAAGAAATTGTCAGAATTTATATCTATCCCGTCCTGGAATAATTTTACCATCTTTTCTTTTTATTTTAAATAACCTATTATTGATGTGAATCTGCAGGACGCCCAGGGAGATGTATGAATCTCTCTATATCTAAACAAGTGCTGTCTATTCGCACTCAGTTGCATAACATTTTTCCATTCTCTTTAATTCCTGTTTCTCTGGATTTCCAGTTAGGTTCTTAATGGGCTGTTATCCTATTCTAGCACCCATAACTCCTCCCATAGAATTATTATTGGTGAACAAAGGACAGTTCGCATATTTTGTACAACTTGTGAGCTGTTTTGAATCTAAATGTTACAATACTTTCATTTATCCAACTTTAAGATGTTATTCAGAACAGCTCCTCCTGCTTCTAATTTTCAGTAGGTAAGTCACTATAAATTAATGCTGACGCACGTCATGGTGGTGAAGTGGGAGCCAGTCGATTGTATGTAGTCAGCACAGTAGGGTGGGTGGACGGAAATACGTGACATAAGAGCAGCAACGAGCGAGCGAGCGAGCGTGTGTGTAAGTGCTCATGACCAGAACGTGTACAAAGTTGCTCCATTTTTTTGGTGTATCGAAGCAGAGCGTACAACATGCCTACAAGTGCGTGTGCCACCTGCAACCATGTAACACGCCGGATGAATTCAAACATGTCACAAATTGCTGCTTTCAGTAAACGCTTCTCAATCAGTTTCTCAGCGAACGTTGTGAAGGGAACCTCGCAGAATGTCACTGGTTAAAGCGACAAGTAAAAGCTGCATCTCTGCAGTATGCAAAAACGGCCCAATCAGTTGTTTAGCCCGCAGTATGTAGAGAATGTATAGGGTGTTTCAAAAATGACCGGTATATTTGAAACGGCAATACAAACTAAACGAGCAGCGATAGAAATACACCGTTAGTTGCAATATGCTTGGGACAACAGTACATTTTCAGGCAGACAAACTTTCGAAATTACAGTAGTTACAATTGTCAACAACAGATGGCGCTGCGGTCTGGGAAACTCTATAGTACGATATTTTCCACATATCCACCATGCGTAGCATTAATATGGCGTAGCCTCTGAATGAAATTACCCGAAACCTTTGACAACGTGTCTGGCGGAATGGCTTCACATGCAGTTTCTGGATTCTGGCGGTACACCTGGTCTTTCACGTGTCCCCACAGAAAGAAGTCACAGGGGTTCATGTCTGGCGAATAGGGAGGCCAATACACGCCGCCTCCTGTATGTTTCGGATAGCCCAAAGCAATCACACGATCATCGAAATATTCATTCAGGAAATTAAAGACGTCGGCCGTGCGATGTGGCCGGGCACCATCTTGCATAAACCACGAGGTGTTCGCAGTGTCGTCTAAGGCAGTTTGTACCGCCACAAATTCACGAAGAATGTCCAGATAGCGAGACGCAGTAATCGTTTCGGATCTGAAAAATGGGCCAATGATTCCTTTGGAAGAAATGGCGGCCCAGACCAGTACTTTTTGAGGATGCAGGGACGATGGGACTGCAACATGGGGCTTTTCGGTTCCCCATATGCGCCAGTTCTGTTTATTGACGAAGCCGTCCAGGTAAAAATAAGCTTCGTCAGTAAACCAAATGCTGCCCACATGCATATCGCCGTCATCAGTCCTGTGCACTATATCGTTAGCGAATGTCTCTCGTGCAGCAATGGTAGCGGCGCTGAGGGGTTGCCGCGTTTGAATTTTGTATGGATAGAGGTGTAAACTCTGGCGCATGAGACGATACGTGGACGTTGGCGTCATTTGGACTGCAGCTGCAACACGGCGAACGGAAACCCGAGGCCGCTGTCAGATCACCAGCTGCACTAGCTGCGCGTTGCCCTCTGTGGTTGCCGTACGCGGTCGCCCTACCTTTCCGGCACGTTCATCCGTCACGTTCCCAGTCCGTTGAAATTTTTCAAACAGATCCTTTATTGTATCGCTTTTCGGTCCTTTGGTTACATTAAACCTCCGTTGAAAACTTCGTCTTGTTGCAACAACACTGTGTTCTAGGCGGAGGAATTCCAACACCAGAAAAATTCTCTGTTCTAAGGAATAAACCATGTTGTCCACAGCACACTTGCACGTTGTGAACAGCACACGCTTACAGCAGAAAGACGACGTACAGAATGGCGCACCCACAGACTGCGTTGTCTTCTATATCTTTCACATCACTTGCAGCGCCATCTGTTGTTGAAAATTGTAACTACTGTAATTTCGAAAGTTTGTCCGCCTGAATATGTACTGTTGTCCCAAGCATATTGCAACAAACGGTGTATTTCTATCGCTGCTCGTTTAGTTTTTATTGCCGTTTCAAATATACCGGTCATTTTTGAAACACCCTGTAGTTCATGATAGAGGAGGTTGCTGGGGAAGGCGTTTCTCGTATTATTACATGCAAATGATAGTGAACGTGAATCACAATCTTTATTTCAGAATTTTCGGTCACCAAGTGTTGCCCTTCCTTCTGTACCTTAAAGCTAGTATACTGTGGGCATTCCTGATTCCCGTATTCTCAGGGCGCATGCATACACAACTAGGCTGGCGAGTACTAAGACCGGCCTGCTAAGTCACGCGACCTTAATACCGTTGAAAACGCCTGAAAATATTTGGAACAGCAGGTGCATCGTAGCTGTCAACGTCCTCGTACGCGGTATATATATCTTCGATATAGCGCCTCTTGAAATACCATGTACTTTGGCTACTACCTTGGTGACGGAAACACCCACCATACGAAAACCAACTATGTTTCCATGTTCGCATTCACTTAGCTCTAACATAATGCACTCAAAACCACACAGAACACTGATCTGACCACGGCTGACACTAGAGACGTTTGAAGACATTGAACAGATGTTGTCCAAGGTCAAATACAATAGCGCAGCCCGCAGGTTTAGCGAGAAACTGCATTAGAGTTCAGGCATGCATATCTCGCGATGTTTCGGTGTTTATGTAGAACCTCTGTAGCTGTGACTGACACGGGAATATAAACTTCTCGTGGTGCTTTCTACAGGGCGTTTCACAGCTAATGTTACACACGTCTAGAGATTATGGAGGGCATTTAGCAGAACAAGTTTTACGTAGGGGCCAATGTCCGGGAATGTCACCCAACGATGCTACAGAGCGTTGAAGTTATGCGCCGGCGCCTGTAAATGTGTGTACATACAGAGCGATTCCGTGATGATGTTACAAGCTCTCAAGGATGATGGAAACGGATGAATGAATCAATATGAGGTAAGCTTCCCTGTTTCTGGAACGAAAGAGTTGAAAGTTATAAATTCTGATACCTATGATAGTGGAATGCATGTAGGGGTACTGTAGTTTCTAAGAATGTAGAGCATGCAACTTTCAGTGATGGTAGTATGGACCAAGACAAAGAAGCCTAGCAAACATGAGCTCTAAAATGTATACCTGAGGGCCTATGGGCAGTTGTTCAAATTCGCTAGTGTGAAACACATGTTTACCAGACATTTTTTCTTATTTTGGTCCATACTATCACCTCTGAAAGTTGTCTATCCTACAATCTTAGCAACAACAGCACAGCTACATGTATTCCACTTCAGCGGTATCATGACTTTCAACTCTCGTTTCCGGTACAAGGACCCTTACTTCAGACTGACACATTCATAATCCTCCATCATCCTCGAAAGTTTGTAACATCATCATAGAATTACTCTGATACAGACGTCAAAAAAAGTTTTGCATCACACTGGTTCCCGCAACTCCGGAAGGCAGACGTCGACTGTGGAAATTGTATGACAGACACAGATCCTGTGACTGTTCAGAGATGTCAGTAAGCCCTGAAACGTCCCCTTAGAACAATTTATACATGAATGTGCTTAAACTGACACACAATATTTTTAGCGCAACGCAATCTGACTTTCAAAAATCTCTACTAAAGAATAGCCCTGACTAACATTAACCTATACCTTTTACAAATCACTTACCTCACAAAAATCTTCGTTACTCGAACTACTGCAATACAGCGAGCGCCACTACTGCCAGCTAAATAAAAGATTCAAACTACGGAAGGCACTAACTACTGATAAGCATAGTTAGCAAATGAAAGATTTTAATAGAGAACAAACAATGTATTTACCGTAACAGTCATAATGTATACAGCAGTTCATAACATCCATTCTTACAAATTTCCAAACTCCGCCATCTCTCTCCCCACATCCACCACTGCTGGCGGCTCACCTCCAACTGCGCAACGCTACGCGCTGTTCACATCCAGCTGCCCAACACTACAATGGCAGACAACAATGCAAACTAGCCACAGACTGCACACAGCACAGCCAGAGATTTTCATATAGAGCGCTACGTAACGTTGCCGATAAGAAAACATAAACAGCCTATTTACAGCCCGCCCAAAGATGCAAACGACCATGCATGAGCAGCGCCTATTAGAAGCAGTGGATCCGACAGCCGATCAGTTCCAATCATTACACCAGGAAGGAGATACACGGCTTGTCTGTAGTTCAACCATGCTTATACGGTCAATACCGCCGTTCGATCGCGTTTGCATTGTTACTTTGTGCCAGCAAGGGCTCTCAACAAGGGAAGTGCCCAGGTGTCTCGGAGTGAACCAAAGCGATGTTGTTCGGACATGGAGGAGATACAGAGAGACAGGAACTGTCGATGACATGCCTCGTCCAGGCCGCCCAAGGGCTACTACTACAGTGGATGACCGCTAACTACGGATTACGGCTCGGAGGAACCCTGACAGCAACGCCACAATGTTGAATCATTTTTTAGTGCAGCCACGGGACGTCGTGTTACGACTCAAACTGTGCGCAATAGACGGAATGATGCGTAACTTCACTCCCGACGTCCATGGCGAAGTCCATCTTTGCAACCGCGACACCGTGCAGCGCGGTACAGATGGGCCCAACAACATACCGAATGGACCGCTCAGGATTGGCATCACGTTCTCTTCACCGATGAGTGTCGCATGTGCCTTCAACCAGACATTCGTCGAAGACGTGTTTGGAGGCAACCCGGTCAGACTGAACGCCTTAGACACACTGTCTAGCGAGTGCAGCAAAGTGGACGTTCCCTGCTGTTTTAGGGCGTGAAACGTCCCCTTTGAACAAGTTATACATATGAAATGTCCACTTAGAACAATTGTACAAGACTGTGCTTAACCTGACACACACAATGTTTTTAGCGCAACGCAATCTGACTATCAAAAATCCCTGCAAAAGAATGGCCCTGACAAACATTAAACTATACCTTTCACAAATCACTTACCTCACAAAAATCTTCGTTGCTCGAACTACTGCAATACAGCGAGTGCCACTACTGCCAGCTAAATAAAAGATTCAAACTACGGAAGGCACTAACTACTGATAGTCTTAGCAAATGAAAGATTCTAATAGAGAACAAACAATGTATTTACCTCAAGATTCATAATATATACAGCAGTTCATGACATTTTTCAAAACTCCGCCATCTCTCTCCCCACATCCACCACTGCTGGCGGCTCACCTCCAACTGCCCAGCGCTATGCGCTGTTCGCATCCAGCTATAGCAGTTCATGACAACAATGGCAGACAACAATGCAAACTAGCCACATACTGCACACAGCACAGCCAGTGATTTTCATACAGAGTGCTATGTAACGTTGCCAATAAAAAAACATAAACAGCAAACTTACATAAAGAAAACTTAAACAGCCTACTTACATAGCCCCCATGCTCCCCACAAAAAATTTTACAAAATGTTTTGGGCCAGTGGCCAATACAGATTTGAAAAAATTTTTCATAATTACAATAACAAAGATATCAAATGCACACACTTATTGATACAATGTTGGTCAACAGCTAAAATTTTTTTTCACAGTCAATAAAGACAGTCCAGATTGTTCATCATAATAGTAATTACAGTTTTTGTTTTTCACAAAGTCTCATTAGTAAAAGAAATTGCACATAGAAGTAGTGGATTTCCATGCAGTCTTGAAGAAGTAGTGTTGTCCTTCCAACGGAAAGACAGTGCTGACTCTTGACATGCTGACAGGTAATGGGCCACAACAGAGCAAACCCACAGCAGAGTCAGTCGACGTTTCGAAGAATATTGGTAGGTAGGTCATCACAGAGTAGACCCACTGTAGTCCTGGTAGAGAGTATTGGTGGGCCACCAGAGGTGCAGACCCACTGTAATCCTTGTAGAAATAATTATATTGGTGGGCCATCGACCTCACAAAAATCTTCGTTGCTCGAACTACTGCAATACAGCGAGTGCCACTACTGCCAGCTAAATAAAAGATTCAAACTACGGAAGGCACTAACTACTGATAGTCTTAGCAAATGAAAGATTCTAATAGAGAACAAACAATGTATTTACCTCAAGATTCATAATATATACAGCAGTTCATGACATTTTTCAAAACTCCGCCATCTCTCTCCCCACATCCACCACTGCTGGCGGCTCACCTCCAACTGCCCAGCGCTATGCGCTGTTCGCATCCAGCTATAGCAGTTCATGACAACAATGGCAGACAACAATGCAAACTAGCCACATACTGCACACAGCACAGCCAGTGATTTTCATACAGAGTGCTATGTAACGTTGCCAATAAAAAAACATAAACAGCAAACTTACATAAAGAAAACTTAAACAGCCTACTTACAGGCGGCAATGTGTGGGGCCGACGTACGCCGCTGGTGGTCATGGAAGGCGCCGTAACAGCTGTACGATACTTGAATTCCATTCTCCGACAGATAGTGCAACCATATCTCGAGCATATTGGCGAGGCATTCGTCTTCATGGGTGACGATTCGCACCCCCATCGTGCACATCTTGTGAATTACTTCCTTTAGGATAACGACATCACTCGACTAGAGTGGCCAGCATGTTCTCCAGACATGAACCCTATCAAACATGCTTGGGATAGATGTCCCACCAACCACTCTGAGGGATCTACGCCGAATCGCCGTTGAGGACTGGGACAACCTGGACCAGCAGAGCCTTGATGAACTTGTGGATAGTATGCCACGACGAATACAGGCATGCATCTATGCAACAGGACGTGTTACTGAGTATTAGAGGTACCAGTGTTTACAGCAGTCTGGACCATCTCGCTGTATGGTGGCACAACATGCAATGTGTGGTTTTCAAGAGCAATAAAAATGGCAGAAATGATGTTTACGTTGATCTCTATTCCAATTTTCTATAGAGGTTGCAGAACGTTCGAAACCAAGGTGATATACAACTTTTTTGATGTGTGTATACATGGTGGTCCATTGATCGTGACCGGGCCAAACATCTCACGAAATAAGGGTCAAACGAAAAAACTACAAAAACGAAACTTGTCTATATTGAAGGGGGAAACCAGATAGCGCTATGGTTGGCCCGCTATATGGCGCTGCCATAGGTCAAACGGATATCAAATACGTTTTTTTTTTAAATAGGAACCCCCATTTTTATTACATATTCGTGTAGTACGTAAAGAAATATGAATGTTTTGTTGGAGCACTTTTTTCGCTTTGTGATTGATGGCGCTGTAATAATCACAAGCATATGTCTCACAATTTTAGACGAACAGTTGTTAACAGGTAGGTTTTTTAAATTAAAATACAGAAAGTCGGTACGTTTGAACATTTTATTTCGGTTGTTACAATGTGAGACATGTACCTTTGTGAACGTATCATTTCTGAGAACGCATGCTGTTACAGAGTGATTACCTGTAAATACCACATTAACGCGATAAATGCTCAAAATGACGTCCGTCAACCTCAATGCATTTGGCAATACGTGTATCGACATTCCTCTCAACAGTGAGTAGTTCGTCTTCCGTAATGTTCGCACATGCATTGACAATGCGCTGACGCACGTTGTCAGGCGTTGTCGGTGGATCACGATACCAAATACCTTCCCCACAGAAAGAAATCCGGGGACGTCAGATCCGGTTAAAGTGCGGGCCACTGTATGGAGCTTCAGCGACCAATCCACCTGTCATGAAATACGCTATTAAATATAGCTTCAACCGCACGCGAGCTATGTGCCAGACATCCATCATGTTGGAAGTACATCGCCGTTCTGACATGCAGTGAAACATCTTATAGTAACATCGGTAGAACGTTACATAGGAAATCATACATTGCACCATTTACATTGCGATCGATAATATGGGGGCCAATTATCCTTTCTCCCATAATGCCGCACCATACATTAACCCGCCAAAGTCGCTGATGTTACACTTGTCGCAGTCATCGTGGTTTCTCCGTTTCACAATAGTGCATATTGTGCCGGTTTACCTTACCGCTGTTCGTGAATGACGCTTCGTCACTAAATAGAACGCGTGCAAAAAATCTTTCATCGTCCCGTCATTTCTCTTGTGCGCAGTGGCATTACTGTACACGACGTTCAAAGTCATCGCCATGCAATTCCTGGTGCATAGAAATATGGCACGGGTGCAATCGATGTTGATGTTGCGTTCTCAACACCTACGTTTTTGAGATTCCCGATTCTCGCGCAATTTGTCTGCTACTGATGTGCGGATTAGCCACAACAGCAGCTAAAACACCTACTTGGGCATCATCATTTGTTGCAGGTCGTGGTTGACGTTTCACGTGTGACTGAAGACTTCCTGTTTCCTTAAATAACGTAACTATCCGGCGAACGGTCCGGACACTTGGATGATGTCGTCCAGGATACCGAGTAGCATACATAGCACACGCACGTTGGGCATTTTGATCACAATAGCAATCAAGACGATATCGACCTTTTCCGCAATTGGTAAACGGTCCATTTTAACACGGGTAATGTATCACGAAGTAAATACCGTCCGCACTGGCGGAATGTTACGTGATACCACGTACTTATACATTTATGACTATTACAGCGCCATCTATCACAAAGCGAAAAAAGTGGTCCAACTAAAACATTCACATTTCTGTATGTATGGTACTACACTAATATATAATAAAAATGAGGTTTCCTATTTTTAAAAAAACGCAGTTCATATCCGTTTGACCTATGGCATCGTCATCTAACGGGCCAACCATAGCGCCATCGCCTTCTGGTTTCCCCCTTCGAACTAGACGAGTTTCGTTTTTTGTAGTTTTTTCGTTTGATGTTTATTTCGTGAGATATTTGGCCCGGTCACTATCAATGGACCACCCTATATACACACTTACAGGCACTGGCAAATATAACTTTGACGCTCTGTAGCGTCCCTGGATGACGTTTCCGAACATGGGTTCCTATATAAAATTTGAGGTACTAAGTCCCCTCTACAACCACTCTGTGTAATGGAAACAGAGTTATTCTTCGTATTCATGGTACGCTTAACATCTTTCTCAAATACTACATCTCGATGTACTTCTGCACTTGTAACGTCGGAAGTCTCGCATCCGTATAAGAACAAAGGGAACGCCAAAGCTTCCGCCAGACGCATGTTCGTTGAAGCGGACATTTCTCCGTTCTGCCAGATTGTAATGTGTTTCCTAACCAATGCGCCTCAGCCGAGGATGATTCGTGATCTTATTTCTTTAACGCAATTCACAGTATCATTTATGTGAGATCCAACATATATGCCATCATTCACTAGCTCCGGTGCTTTTAAGCAACCTTTATATTGGATCTGATCTTACCCTTGTCGATTAGTAACTGTTAGTTTGGTCTTTTTCATGTTTATCTCTAGACCAAACTTTAAACCAATAGTCTTCAGTCTGAAGAACAGATTATTATTTTTTTGCTGACTTCCTACAATTAGGGTAGGATGAGCAAAGGGTAGAGATGCCAATTGAAATTCCTCCACCCTAGCCACCCAGTGCGCCCCTGATGACACACTACGCATAAATTTTACAGAGCTGAGGCAACAGCATTGTCTGATCATTTTTCAATCGAAACATTGCAAGTATTGACCATCCATCTCTATTGTTGCAAGCTGAATAATCAGAGTTTTTCGATGTGACAAACGGAGTCAGGGAAGGTAGAACAGTAGAGCGAAACTTACTCACGAGAGGATCTGTCACGCTGTGATCCGGGATTAAATGTAAAGAATAAGAAACGCAGTTGTTCCTTTCTGGAGACAGTTTCAAATGTCGGCGTAAGAGTAAGGCTCCGTGTGGGAGTGCCTGTGGTGGCAGAAATATATGGCCGCCATCAGAGCGGAAGTGGTGCGCTGTGACCGTTTGGTTCTGTGAATGGTGAAGAGCGGGAAGCAAACGGTGCATTGTACGGGAACCGGAAACGTGGCTGTGGGGAGCCTCGGCCGTAATGGCAGGCTCCGCGAAAGTGGCTATCGATCGCGGGCCTCTGTAAGGCGGTGCGAGACCGCGTGTGAAGCCGTGCTTGGACGGTGTGTGGGGGTGGGGGTGGAGGCGGTGGCGGGGGCGGGGGCGGGGGCCCGGTCTGTGGCAGTCTGGCCGCCCCCACACCTGCTTCCTGTAAGGTCGGCGGCGGCTCCTTCCCAGGCGCCTTCCTGCTTCCAGTGGCGATACGCGATCATCCTTCCTTTGGAGGAGTGGCTACACAAAGCGAGCGAAACTTCGCCCAACAAGGCTCCAGCTGCGTGCACCCAGTTTGCTAATGCAGAACAGAACCCACACCTACAAACTGTGATATTACTCTCGTAAATTCACCACGCGATGTCATCAAAGTATCGACTATGTTTTGTCCTTATCTGATGGAGTGCTTACGACTCTCAACTTGCATTTTCACTTCTTATTTCTTCTAGTGTAACATACACTTCATGCAATTCCTTGAAACTGTAGGAATTGCATCATGCAGTACACAGATGAATCGATCGATTTTGGTCACGTTCTGACCATACTCTGGCCATAAAATATATTAAATTGTAAATTCGACAAGTGCAACAACAAATCATTCTTAAAGTGTTCCATTCAGTTATACCATATAACATCAAAAACTTGCACCTCCAATGTGTACATTAATGTTCAAAAAATGGTTCTTAGCACTATTGGACTCAACTTCTGAGATCATTAGTCCCCTAGAACTTAGAACTAGTTAAACCTAACTAACCTAAGGACATCACACACATCCATGCCCTAGGCAGGATTCGAACCTACGACCGTAGCGGTCTCGCGGCTCCAGACTGCATCGCCTAGAACGGCACGGCCACTTCGGCCGGCGTACATTAATGTTCCTGATCCACTGCTTCTAATAGGCGCTGCTCATGCATGGTCGTTTGCATCTTTGGGCGGGCTGTAAATAGGCTGTTTATGTTTTCTTATCGGCAACGTTACGTAGCGCTCTATATGAAAATCACTGGCTGTGCTGTGTGCAGTCTGTGGCTAGTTTGCATTGTTGTCTGCCATTGTAGTAAGCCAGTTGGAAGATATGGGGAGGCGAGGGCATACCTGCTGCACCAGAATCATTTTTAGTTCGGGACTGCGGTAAATCTTCCTGCCGTTTAAAGCCGTGTGCCTCACCAGATATCGAACCCGGTGCCCAGCTTACAGAACGAGATGTCGAGACACGACTCGCCCTCACAGCTTTAGTTTCGCCAGTACTTCTGTTTTCAAAACATCCAAATAGCTCTGTTGTGTGCCTTGCTATAGATGCACTCTTGGAAGAAGGGATATCACGGAGAAATAGCTTAGCCTCAGCCTTGGGGGATGTGTCGAGTGTGAATCTAGCACTCTGCAGGAGAGTTTCTCTTATTTACTGAGTACTGAGGTTGTTCCTGGCGCAGACAGAAGGATACGTTTTTGATGTCACATGGAATAACAAAATACAATGTAACTGAAATTAATACATAAAGCTGTGTATTACATGATTCAGTTACTAACCTTGATGAAAGCTGTTCAAGAGCGCCTACACAAAGTATTTATTGAAATTTCCTGGCTATTTTGATACCAGTCATACATGTACTAGAAGAAAGAGTTCTTCTGGTGGAGCAGCCGCAACTATTTAAGTCCATTTTGTAAAATGAAGAAACCGCACATTTGCTGAATCAACTTTGTTTTATTGCATACACGACCGGTTTCGGAACACTTGAAAGTTCCATCAGCCGGCGTACAAAATAAAATCACTTCATCCTCCCCCCAATGTTGTCAGGCAACTAAAAGTTTCGTGCCAAAAGAATAAAATGGAAGGTATGAATTCCACAAAAACCGTTCCCCCGTGACACCCGACCGGGAACACTATGTAAGGGTAATGAGACATGAAGTGTTCCGAAACCAGTCGTGTATGCAGTAGAAGATTGTTGAGTCAGCAGTTGTAGTGCCGTTTCTTCATTTTGCAAAATACACCGTATTAGAATGAATCTTTCACTTTGCTGTGAAGTGTGGGTTGTTTTAAACTCCTTGACAGATTGAAACTGAATGCCGAACCGGGACACTAAACCGGAACCTTGCCTTACCGATTGAGCTGTCCAGGCACTGATCACACTTACTCCTACTTTCAACATAGTCTTAGCATTAAATGATAATCAAATCGTAACCCTTAGCTGCCGACAGTTATTGTTAATATACATCAATGGGGGCAGCTGAAAATGTGTGCCTCGACCGGGACTCGAACCCGGGATCTCGTGCTTACATGGCAGACGCTCTATCCGTCTGAGCCACCGAGGACACAGAGGATAGTGCGACTGCAGGGACTTATCCCTGGCACGCCTCCCGCGAGACCCACACTCCCAACCGTCCACAACCTACATTCTTAGTACTCCTAACAGGTATTTGACGATTCACTCGCGGGAAGCGTGCAAAGCATAAATCCCTGCAGTCGGACATTCCTTTGTGACCACGGTGGCTCAGATGGATGGAGCGTCTGCCATGTAAGCGGGAGATACCGGGTTCGAGCCCCGGTCGGGGCACACATTTTCAGCTGTCCGCATTGATGTATACCAACAACAGTCTAGAGAAGCTGCACTGTCATCAATTGTATCTGTTCTTTTGGGAACAGATACCATCTTCATATAGTCTCAGCAGTCTCTTGTCCGCCTCCGTAACTGAGTGCTCAGCATAGCTGGATGCCCTGCGGAGGACCCGAGTTAGATTCCGGTATTGGGAATGATTATTGCTTGGTGGGCGGACTCGTACGGAGTGCACTTATCGTTGCGATGCCAATTGAAGGGCTGGCTTCACTGTCCGGTAAGTCTGCAAAACAGCCTGGATAGCGGCTGCTCACATATTCCCCTCCATACCGTATCCGCTATGACGCTGTAAGTCGGAGGACGATACGGCGGCCGGTAGGCATCCCATGAGCCTTCACGGCCTGCCGAGGAGGTCGTCTCCGTAGTTTGTTCGCTCAAGAAACATTATACAACAAGTTAGGATTTTTCAATTTAACACAGTGGATACCCATGTTTTGTACACGGATATATGAATATACACACATGTTTACTGAGGAGAGGGCAGAACACATGGTCGGCTGTGCCTTCGTTATAGATTCCTGAAGTGACTTTAGAAATCCACTGAAAACTTTGACTCATGGTAGCTGCATAGAACTTAAACTGAAAGTAGCCATTCCAAGGCTGAGGTCAGTGTCTTAGGTAGTGCACCACCTCATTCGGTTACTCCTTAGTAATCTCTTCAGAAGTGCTGGTCGGGCAAACAGTTTTAATCTACCAAGAAGTTTCGAAACAGCGCACACTCTCCTGCAGAGTGCTAGATTCACACTCGACACATCCCCCAAGGCTGAGGCTAAGCTATTTCTCCGTGATATCCCTTCTTCCAAGAGTGCATCTATAGCAAGGCACACAACAGAGCTATTTGGATGTTTTGAAAACAGAAGTACTGGCGAAACTAAAGCTGTGAGGGCGAGTCGTGTCTCGACATCTCGTTCTGTAAGCTGGGCACCGGGTTCGATATCTGGTGAGGCACACGGCTTTAAACGGCAGGAAGATTTACCGCAGTCCCGAACTAAAAATGATTCTGGTGCAGCAGGTATGCCCTCGCCTCCCCATATCTTCCAACTGGCTTACCCAGCCCGTAACAGCGAAAACTACAGTTTCACGTGGACATGGAACCACGGTGCAACTCTGCGTTTTTACACGTACCATCCGATGAAAAATCATCCGGACACCTACTGGACATTAATATGAGGCATGTCCAACCTTTGAATTTATGACGGCTTGAACTCATCTGGGGTGTCTGGATGTCTCAGCCGAAACTAGAGAAGGTAGCGATGTGTGCACATGTTTGGAGCTATGTTGCATGTTAACCAGGGGCCGAGAAACGACGGGCAGGCTCCGTCCCCGGCGCAGCCGCAGTGGTCCACAACCCCACGACGACTACCGCAGTCCACTTCACTCCTCTGCCGCCCCATACCGAACCCAGGGTTATTGTGCGGTTCGGCCCCCGGTGGACCCCCCCCCCCCCCAGGGAACGTCTCACACCAGACGAGTGTAACCCCTATGTTTGCGTGGTACAGTAATGGTGGTGTACGCGTACGTGGAGAACTTGTTTGCACAGCAATCGCCGACAAAGTGTAGCTGAGGCGGAATAAAGGGAACCAGCCGACATTCGTCGACTCACATGGAAAACCGCCTAAAAACCATCCACAGACTGGCCAGCTCACCGGATCTCGACACAAGTCCGCCGGGCGGATTTGTGCCTGGTACCAGGCGCTCCTTCCCGCTCCGGAAAGCTGTCCATTAGACCGCTCGGCTAACCGGACGGGCTTGGTTTGGAGCTAAGTCGACCTCGTAACTCAGCCCAAAGATACTCAGTTGGTCCCTCGGCACTCTGGCCAGGCCACTCCATTTCAGGAACTTTATCGTTCAGAATCTCGTCAGCCCTTACTACAGTAGTGTGTGACTTATGAGGAATTGCTCGACCATTGTATCCCATTCTTTTTAACTTCCTTCGCACAGTGATTGCGCTAGCTGGAATGCTGACAGCAGTCTGTAACTCAGCTCTCTCTCAACATTTTACAACCACTATCTCCATCAGTACATGAAGTCTGACTGGTCGTGATTTAGCAGTGATAGTTCCTTCATGTTTCCAGTTCAACAGTTGACTTGGGCTGCTCTAGAATGGGTGAAAAACATGCAATGCCAACGTTCGAAGTCACTGAGTTCTCCCGACCCAAAAATTCTGCTGTTAATGCTTTTACAGCAGTGGGTCCATCTCTCCTGAAATCAGTTGGTCAGTTCCCAAATGCAAAGGCGTGCCAGGACGTTTTTGATCAGACGGTGTATACAAATAATTGCCCGATGCAAAAGCAGCAATAAACAATGAAAAAAGTCTTTGGATCGATTGGAAATCGAGCTCTGAAATTTTAGATTTATGGTCTCATGTTTATGTACTGTGCTACAAGTCACATATATACATCTGAGAAATAAAGGAATAAATTCATTACTGCAAAAATCTTATTCCCACTCATATTGTCATCTAAAGTTTGTATTCGGCTTTCTGATACTTTTTTTTATTTCCATGTGTATAGCGACTAGCGTTCATAAGAGTAATTAGCTAATTAGGACTGTAGCTGCGGCATCGGATTTACGTTTAGTTGAATCTGATCCGACAGACGCCATAAATTCGTTTGTGTTCCTAACCGGCGTCTGGAGGTGATGCCACGAAAAATTTACGAGCCACATGGACTAGGTGTGGTCGCTTTTGTGAGAGCTCGTGGTCTGGTATTCCATAACTCCCCTAAAGATCGTAGGTAGAGTGGGGTTGACAGTGCATGTTGTAGTCAGAGGGTGATGGAGTCAAATTAGGGAGTCTGCAGTGACCTCAGGTAGCTATTCTTTAAATACAATGAAGTCGGAGACAACGACGCTAGAGTCGACTACCATGGGACAACAGTTATCAGTGAAGTGGGAGAATGGGGATGGCCAAATAGGGAGCTAACGTTTGAATCAAAAGTCAATTAGTCACAACATAACAGGGTTGGCTTAAAGTCCTCAGTGCTTCAGTAACTTCCGATATCCTCAATGGTGGAGATGAAATCCAAAAGAGTTATATGTTGCTGCACTTTTAGTAATCCACAGTGATCGACAAATACGCTCACCGAATACGGAAAGATTACAATATTCGAAAGTGTCTTGCTGTGTGCACTTAGAGCTAACGCATTTACTTGGAGCTTGGAATCTCACTGAGTGCAATTATTTTGCGACAGGATTTCTATTATTCGTATAGGAGTGGTGAATCTGTAACCTATACCCGTGGGTCAAAGCGAGATTGACCACCCTTATGAAGCCTGTTTGACAAACGGAGCACATTCGCTAATCGATCCAAGCCCTCACAGAAACGTATTAATCATAAGTATAATACGTCACATAATTTGGCTTTAGTGCCGATCGTCAGTAGTATTGCGAAGATTTCGATAGTGGAGTCATGTGAGACTTCGCACATAGCTCAGAGGAGGATTGGCAGACGTGAAATCTGCATCAAGTTGCAACTACGAGCACATGCTCTCCACGACACGACGTGAGTGACCGGACTAGAGAGATGGATTAGACAGATGCGCAGGCGTATTTTAAAGTACAATGATGCAACAAAATTTTCAAAATGATGAATTATGTACATTTTTTTAAAATTGTAGTTTTTTTTGGTTGTATTAAAGTACAGGGCTATTACAAATGATTGAAGCGATTTCATAAATTCACTGTAGCTACATTCATTGACATATGGTCACGACACATTACAGATACGTAGAAAAACTCATAAAGTTTTGTTCGGCTGAAACCGCACTTCAGGTTTCTGCCGCCAGAGCGCTCGAGAGCGCAGTGAGACAAAATGGCGACAGGAGCCGAGAAAGCGAATGTCGTGCTTGAAATGCACTCACATCAATCAGTGCAACGACACTTGAGGACGAAGTTCAACAAAGATACACCAACTGCTAACTCCATTCGGCGATGGTGTGCGCAGTTTAAAGCTTCTGGATGCCTCTGTAAGGGGAAATCAACGGGTCGGCCTGCAGTGAGCGAAGAAACGGTTGAACGCGTGCGGGCAAGTTTCACGCGTAGCCCGCGGAAGTCGACGAATAAAGCAAGCAGGTAGCTAAACGTACCACAGCCGACGGTTTGGAAAATCTTACGGAAAAGGCTAAAGCAGAAGCCTTACCGTTTACAATTGCCACAAGCCCTGACACCCGATGACAAAGTCAAACGATTTGAATTTTCGGCGCGGTTGCAACAGCTCATGGAAGAGGATGCGTTCAGTGCGAAACTTGTTTTCAGTGATGAAGCAACATTTTTTCTTAATGGTGAAGTGAACAGACACAATGTGCGAATCTGGGCGGTAGAGAATCCTCACGCATTTGTGCAGCAAATTCGCAATTCACCAAAAGTTAACGTGTTTTGTGCAATCTCACGGTTTAAAGTTTACGGCCCCTTTTTCTTCTGCGAAAAAAACGTTACAGGACACGTGTATCTGGACATGCTGGAAAATTGGCTCATGCCACAACTGGGGACCGACAGCGCCGACTTCATCTTTCAACAGGATGGTGCTCCACTGCACTTCCATCATGATGTTCGGCATTTCTTAAACAGGAGATTGGAAAACCGATGGATCGGTCGTGGTGGAGATCATGATCAGCAATTCATGTCATGGCCTCCACGCTCTCCCGACTTAACCCCATGCGATTTCTTTCTGTGGGGTTATGTGAAAGATTCAGTGTTTAAACCTCCTCTACCAAGAAACGTGCCAGAACTGCGAGCTCGCATCAACGATCCTTTCGAACTCATTGATGGGGACATGCTGCGCCGAGTGTGGGAGCAACTTGATTATCGGCTTGATGTCTGCCGAATCACTAAAGGGGCGCAAATCGAACATTTGTGAATGCCTAAAACAACTTTTTGAGTTTTTGTATGTGTGTGCAAAGCATTGTGAAAATATCTCAATAATAAAGTTATTGTAGAGCTGTGAAATCGCTTCAATCATTTGTAATAACCCTGTACATGTAGGAACTCCTAACATTTTTTAAAACAGGAAATAATGACATTATGAAATTACAGGTAGCGCTGCTGTAAGTAGTAGGGAGCTTCTCTGTGTTAAAATAAAACTAAGGAAGAGAATTGATTAGACTTATAATCAGACTTTCTGTGGGAAAGAGAAGGTTGATAGCTTTCGCGTGGTCGGATGATAAAGGGAGAGCGATGGGTCGTGCTGGTTGAAACCTACTGGTGAGTGTAGAACGGCAGGGTGGATGTGCGAAGTGCGTTTGCAGTAGACTATGACAACGATTAGGCCACTTTTGGAAAGAAGGGAGATGAATGGGAAATCAGCGGTATTATGTTTTGGGACTGGGATAGTGAGTAGTGACTTACATCAGATAGGAGAGATCAAAGTCTATGACGATTTTAGTGTCTCGTTCAAAGTGGTTCACATGGCTCTGAGCATTATGGGACTTAACATCTGAGGTCAACAGTCCCATAGAACTTAGAACTACTTAAACCTAACTAACCTAGGGACATCACACACATCCATGGCCGAGGCAGGATTGGAACCTGCGACCATAGCGGTCGCGCGGTTCCAGACTGAAGCGCCTAGAACCGCTTGGCCACACCGGCCGGTTTACTGTCTGGAAAATGGTGTTTGTTAAATCTGTTGCGTTAGAGAACGTAAAGACTGTATAGGTATAGGGTCGGTGGGATGTGCTACTGAAGTCAAAACATTATGTTAGCTGTAAAAATGAAAATGAGAGTACGGTATTGTGGGCCGGGAGACCCCATTCGGGGAAGTTCGGCCACAGAGGGCAAGTAATTATTGCATTCGACCCCACAATAGGCGACTTGCGCGTCGGAGATGGGGAGGAAATGATGATGAGGACAACAAACAGTCCCTGACAGGAGAAAAATCTCCTGCCCCAGCCGGGAATCGAACCCGGACCCTTTGGCTTGGCATACCGCCGCGCTGACCACTTTTTTTCTTTTTTACTCTCATTTTATTCGCTTTTGTTCGTTGCATCTGCTCGGGGCGGACGTCGTAAGACATCCATTTATGTTCGTTGTTGATCGATTGACTCAGTTTTTTTATTACAGAGGTCATGTAACCCTCTGACCGAACACGCTGAGCTACCATGCCGGCTTAAAACCTAACTAACCTAAGGACAGCACACAACACCCAGCCATCACGAGGCAGAGAAAATCCCTGACCCCGCCGGGAATCGAACCCGGGAACCCGGGCGTGGGAAGCGAGAACGCTACCGCACGACCACGAGATGCGGGCATTGTACATAAAAATGCGACCACTCAGCTAACGGGGCCGGACATGTTAGTTGGAAATTAGGAAGAAAACAATTGAGTTTGAGTCGATCATCCAAACTGAAGGAAGTGAAAGAACTATAGAAGAGCGGATGTTGCCATAAGTAGTTTTATATCGGATCAAACCTTTGTAGATATGGAATGCGGTCGCAGGATTTAGATGAAATCCCTATATTGTCAGTTAGTGGTTGTAGTTTATTTTGAGCTTTCCATTGAATGTTTATACATCCTACGTAACGTTTATTCGTCAGGTGTTTGAGCTACCACAAATTTAAATATGTGGATCGAGAAATCCTAAACTTAATTAATATTCTCGTTATTTTTATTTAGAAGTGAAGGATTTTTACGTTGTTGTATTATCAATGAATAACGAAACTGAGAAGTAAGAAGTAATGCCTGTCATTTTCCTTGTGTACACTAAAAATCATTCGGTAAGACACTGGCTAGAAATTTGAGAAGGCAAGTATCAGCTTAACCATGATAAAATTGTCCGAATGAAGTTACTGACGTTACAAAAGTGGCTCACAGTTTTGCCTGAACGAATCCTTCACACTGAGGCCACACACTGCCTCCTTTCGACTCAGGCTGCTTCTTTCCACCTAGTTGCCCATGACGTCATTATCAGAGCATCGAACGTGTCATCCAGTATAAATAAGAAGGCAAGGCATGTTGCTGACGCCGTCGTAATAAAACATTAAGAGTCCCATAATGAGTAATGAGTAATTCTGGCGTTAGCGCTAACAGCGCGCGCTGATTATGTGCGGCAGTATGTTTTCTTTCATTGTGGCTTCTTTAGCTATTTGTTTTATAGTTTTTTATATTATTCTGTACAGTATAAAAGCTGTTTATCATTATTGTCATTATCTATAATATTGGCACTTGAGCTTATGTAAATTATTGTCTCTTAAGTATCCATCTTTTGTCGTATTTTATTTCATCCCGTTCTACGAGTATTACTGTAACGTTTCTTATATCTTATAAGCCCACTACAGACTTTATCGATTGTATCCTCCCCTTTATTTTACCTTGTTCAATTATTCATTAAGACTATGTGTATGCCTACAGTAGCGTCATCTGGTGAATTTACAACACAAAAATCTTGTGGCTACTGCACGGCAGTTTGTTTTTACTGGTGCTGCTGACAACATGACTCTTGCATATGCTTATATATGACGATTCTGGTGCTGATTTTCGTTTAATATTCGACGATGCCACTATGGCTGCAGTGCATTAAGACATATTTTTATAAAACAGTTATGCCTCTTTACACTTAAGCCGCACAAATGTGTATGTATGGCAGTAGCAATTTTCATTATGGTCTACTTTATTGCTTTAAGCTGTAGACAATCTGTTAGTGTATTTATGTTTTCCCATATTTTGCTGCAGATCTGAAGATGGTCATTACAGACCGAAACCGAAAGTCTGATGACAAAAATTTTGTGACCATAGACGTAAAGTAAAATTTATTCTATACTCGGGTCACTGTTTTATTAGCGACAGTGTCACCGCTTGTGAAACCTTTACATTGGTGACAGCTAAACTTAGATCGAGACGAGACGGTATGAACAATCTCTGAAAACAGAGGACTAATCATTTTAGTGTCAGATCAGCTGCATTTGCAGAGAACATAGGTATTCATTCTCTTACGTGCACCTCGTTTTCTTTATTGCATATCTGGCGCTACGTGAGCAGTCAGGAAATTCCTAACATATGTAATGCGCTTCGGAAACGAGCCGTCTCCAGATACCGTACGTACGAGTTTCGTACTGAGAGGTACCTTGATGTTCCCGGAGAGGCGCGAGGACGATATACGGCCAACTCCCAAATGGAATGCGCCGTCGTAGAGAATGGCTGGTTGGCGGCCTCTCTCGTTCGGTGCGAATTTATTGCTGATGGCGCGGAAAGCGCTTACCAGTAGCGTGAGAGGATGAGAAAGGCGGGTGTGAGGGGGTGGGGGGGGACAAAAGCGAGAGGATACCGGCCGTTACCAGAAAAGAAGGGAAGAGGAGCACATGATGGCAGCGGAGAAAGCGACACGTTGCGCCAACGAGCACTGAGGCGCGGCAGGTGCGAGGAAAGGCAGACCGCCTCCAGCTGGGTGACTGAAGCACCGCCAGGGGCCGCGGGATCTGGAGAACTGGAGACACGAGCAGGTGCGGGCGTCGTCACCTCAGAAAGGGCTGCTCGTTCCAGGGCAGGAAAAACTGAGGCCGGCGCTCCTATAAAGGCGCTAACAGAGGCTACGTGGCGCAGAGGAGTGCGGCGCGTGACAGGCAGAGAAGTTGAACGACCAGGCTCCCTACAGGAAAGTCGAAGGATAACCACACAGATTATTCTCGTGTTCAATATGAAGGGTGAGTCAAAAAGGACTTTACAGCTTTGGAATGATACAGAAATTTATTGAGAGAACTTGCAGCATCGCGTAAATGTGTCATCTACATCTACGTCCATACTCCGCAAGCCACCTGACGGTGTGTGGCGGAGGGTATTTTGACTACCTCTATCGGTTCTCCCTTTTATTCCAGTGTCGTATTGTTCGTGGAAAGAAAGGCTGTTGGTATGCCTCTGCGTGGGCTCCAATCTCTCTGATTTCATCCTCGTGGTCTCTTCGCGAGATATACGTAGGAGGGAGCAATATATTGCTTGACTCCTCAGTGAAGGTATGTTCTCGAAACTTCAACAAAAGCCCGTACCGAGCTACTGAGCGTCTCTCCTGCAGAGTCTTCCACTGGAGTTTATCTATCATCTCCGTAACGCTTTCGCGATTACTAAATGATCCTGTAACGAAGCGCGCTGCTCTCCGTTGGATCTTCTCTATCTCTTCTATCAACCCTATCTGGTACGGATCCCACACTGCTCAGCAGTATTCAAGCAGTGGGCGAATAAGCGTACTGCAACCTACTTCCTTTGTTTTCGGATTGCATTTCCTTAGGATTCTTCCAATGAATCTCAATCTGGCATCTGCTTTACCGACGATCAACATTATATGATCATTCCATTTTGAATCACTCCTAATGCCTACTCCCAGATAATTTATGGAATTAACTGCTTCCAGTTGCTGAGCTGCTATATTGTAGCTAAATGGTAAAGGATCTTTCTTTCTATGTATTCGCAGCACATTACACTTGTCTACATTGAGATTCAATTGCCATTTCCTGCACCATGCGTCAATTCGTTGCAGATCCTCCTGCATTTCAGTACAATTTTCCCTTGTTACAACCTCTCGATACACTACAGCATCATCCGCAAAAAGCCTCAGTGAACTTCCGATGTTATCCACAAGGTTATTTATGTATATTGTGAATAGCAACGGTCCTACGACACTCCCCTGCGGCACAGCTGAAATCACTCTTACTTCGGAAGACTTCTCTCCATTGAGAATGATATGCTGCGTTCTTTTATCTAGGATCTCTTCAATCCAATCACACAATTAGTCTGATAGTCCATATACTTCGTTCATTAAACGACTGTAGGGAACTGTATCGAAAGCCTTGCGGAAGTCAAGAAACACGGCATCTACCTGGGAACCCGTGTCTATGGCCCTCTGAGTCTCGTGGACGAATAGCGCGAGCTAGGTTTCACACGATCGTCATTGTGAAACCCATGGTGATTCCTACAGAGTTGTAACGAACAACCTCAAGTCTGATCCACACAGTGCATCAGTACCCATTTCCACCACCAGGAGCGCCAGCCTAGTGCACAGTTAAAATCAAAAATATTGAAAGTGTAGGCCCCTTTCTTCTTCATGGAACTTTTTAATTCCACAGATAGATGAAGATGACCGAGATGAGATGCTTTACTACCAGCTAGATGGTGCACGATCTCATTTCCTCACGGAAGTTCGATGTTTCCTCTATAATCGCTTCACAGTCGCAAGTACATAGTGCTCCCCAGACTTGACACCACTGGATTTCTTTCTGTGGGGCTTCATGAAAGGCCGTGTGTATGTTCCTCTCCTACTAAACAATTTAACCGACCTGAAAAATCGAATCTACGCTGCCGTTGCACAAGTTCCGCCAGATTTGCTGCAACGAATGTGGGACGAAATGTTTGCCGCATCACAAATGGTAGTCACGTCGAACCAAAATGACACTTGACACTATAATGTGAAACTTGAGGTTGTTTGCTCCAAAATGACACACCTACCGATTCTGTAAGTTATGTCAATAAATTTCTAATTAATTCCAAATTTTTAAAGCCCTTTCTTTACTCTCACTACTGGGTTAGGTGTGTGTGTGTGTATGTGTGTGTGTGTGTGTGTGTGTGCGTGTGTGTGTGAGAGAGAGAGAGACAGAGAGAGAGAGAGAGAGAGAGAGCACGCAAGAGAGAGAGAGAGAGCACGCGAGAGAGAGAGAGAGAGAGAGAGAGAGCACGCGAGAGAGAGAGAGAGAGCATGCGAGAGAGAGAGCACGCGAGAGAGAGAGAGAGAGAGAGAGAGAGAGAGAGAGAGCACGCGAGAGAGAGAGAGAGAGAGAGCACGCGAGCGAGAGAGAGAGAGAGCACGCGAGAGAGAGAGAGAGAGAGAGAGAGAGCACGCGAGAGAGAGAGTGATCACTCGAGAGATGGAGAGCACGCGAGAGAGAGAGAGAGAGAGAGCATGCGAGAGAGAGAGCACGCGAGAGAGAGAGAGAGAGAGAGAGAGAGCACGCGAGAGAGAGAGAGAGAGAGCACGCGAGCGAGAGAGAGAGAGAGCACGCGAGAGAGAGAGAGAGAGCACGCGAGAGAGAGAGAGAGAGAGAGAGAGAGCACGAGAGAGAGAGAGAGAGAGAGAGAGAGAGAGAGAGAGCACGCGAGAGAGAGAGAGAGAGAGAGAGAGCATGCGAGAGAGAGAGCATGCGAGAGAGAGAGAGAGAGAGCACGCGAGAGAGAGAGAGAGAGAGAGAGAGAGAGAGAGAGAGAGAGAGCGAACGAGAGAGAGAGAGAGAGAGAGAGAGAGAGAGAGAACGAGAGAGAGAGAGAGAACGAGAGAGAGAGAGAGAGAGAGCGAACGAGAGAGAGAGAGAGAGAGCGTGCGCGAGAAGAGAAGAGAAGAGAAGAGAAGAGAAGAGAAGAGAATATGGATGGAGACGTCACGTAAAGGGATGTCGCGAGACCTAATATTGGGTGTCAGCGTGGCAGTCTAGCTTTAAGATGGTCGAACTGCATGATGTCAACGCATTTGTTTCACAGCCATGCCATGGTTGCCTGACGCATGAGAAACTCTCATAGTCTTCACTGTACTGGGTACGAAAAGCATAGCCCTACTCCAATGTCAGCCTTGCTGTATCGTGTAAGAAAATTAAACGTCTACAGCCATCTTTAAGATCTTTATTGTGTAGCTACCAGTTTTGGCGCTTCAGTGCGCCATCTTCAGGCCGTAGTTGATGCTGAAGAGATTATCACGATCGATATATACGCTGCATCAGCTACCTATAAAAGTGCTGTCAGCGCTCCAACCCTTAACAGCCACTTGCAGATATCAACTCCTCACGGTAAGCGATAAACAGACTAGTACCTCCTCTATCACCGCCCCTCCACGTTACTATTATGTAACAGATTGAGACGAATTTATTAGTAGTCGATACTGAGAGGACTCCATGGTTGTACTATGTTTCATAAAAACAGCTACGAATCACAAATTTAAAGGCTTTTTGTTTAATACATTTAATAGTTCCTTGCCATTACCGATTTCGAATTTTTGTTTATCACATGGCTGCATTAAAGGACAAACTCTTTACTCAGATGTTCGGTGTTCAGAGAGTCATGGTGACCTAAAGTGAAAATTTACTTTCTGAATAATTCACAGATGAAATATTTTCACTATAAGGCGCCTTCCCAATATACCACCAACATCTGAGTAACATTTCGTCCTGTAATGGAGCCGTTTGATGATGGACAGTGGTTCTAAAACGGTAATGGCAAGGAACAATAAAATGTGTTAAAAACGTATGTGGGTAGTTGTCTTTTATAACGTATCCTGTAGGACTAAACGAGATTAGGCAAGAGTGCTTTTCGTCGGTTTGATTCTGTCATATATCTGAGTCATATATCTTAGTCACACTTACAATCTTGTACTCGTCCACAGCGGCGTCCGGAGTCACAGCACCACGTTACAACACCTGAAAACTGGCGTATAAGAGCCCGAACTGGTCGTGTTCTAAATAAAAGAACTTACAACCGAAGCGGTATTTTCAAGCTCTGGTATAATGCTCGGGTTCGGATGTTCCTCCGACAGGACAGTTTGTATTCTCCTGTACTTACACTATGTGATCAAAACTATTCGGACACCTGGTTGAAAATGATTTACAGGTTCGTGGCGCCCTCCTTCGGTAATACTGCAATTCAATGTGGCGTTGGCCCACCCTTAGCCTTGATGACAGCTTCCACTCTCACAGGTATACTTTCAATCAGGTGCTGGAAGGTTTCTCGTGGAATGGAAGCCATTCTTCACGGAGTGCTGCACTGAGGAGAGGTTTCGATGTCGGTCGGTGAGGCCTGGCACGAAGTCGGCGTTCCAAAACATCCCAAAAGTGTTCTATAGTAATCAGATCAGGACTCTCTACAGGCTAGTCCATTACAGGGATGTTATTGTCGTGTAACGACTCCGCCACAGACCGTGCATTATGAACAGGTGCTCGATCGTGTTGAAAGATACAGTCACCATCCCCGAACTGCTCTTCAACAGTGGAAAGCAAGAAGTTGCTTAAAAATCAATGTTTATCCTCCTTACAACAAGCAAGGCGTCGTTTGGTGTTTACTGGCGTAATGTGTGGCTTATGGGCAGCCTCTCGACCATGAAATAGAAGTTTTCTCACCTCCCGGCTAACTGTCATAGCACTTGCAGTGGATCCTGGCGCGGTTTGGAATTCCTGTGTGATGGTCTGGATAGATGTCTGCCTATCACATATTACGACCCTCTTCAACTGTCGACGGTTTCTGTCAGTCAACAGACGAGGTCGGCCTGTACATTTTGTGCTGTGCGTGCCCCTTCACGTTTCCACTTCAGTATCACATCGGAAATAGTGGACCTAGGGATGTTTAGGAGTGTGAAAATCTCAAGAACCCTAAAAAGTTTTGGTCATATGTAAAATCGGTAAGCGGATCTAAATCCCCTATTCAGTCACTCGTTGACCACGATGGCACCGAAACAGAGGACGACCGAAGAAAGGCAGAAATACTGAATTCAGTGTTCCGAAACTGTTTCACTGCGGAAAATCGTAACACGGTCCCTGACTTCAGCCGTCGCACGGACGCCAAAATGGAAAATATTGAAATAAACGATATCGGAATTGAAAAACAACTGCTATCACTTAGTAGCGGAAAAGCATCCGGACCAGACGAGATACCCTTAAGATTCTACAGTGATTATGCTAAAGAACTTTCCCCCTTTCTATCAGCAATTTATCGTAGATCGCTGGAAGAACGTAAAGTACCTAGCGACTGGAAGAAAGCGCAGGTCGTTCCCATTTTCAAGAAGGGTCATAAATCAGATGCGAATAATTATAGGCCTATTTCGCTTACGTCAATCTGTTGTAGAATAATGGAACATGTTTTGTGTTCTCGTATTATGACGTTCTTAGATAATACAAATCTCCTTCATCATAACCAACATGGATTCCGCAAACAGAGATCATGTGAAACTCAGCTCGCCCTATTTGCCCAAGAAATTCACAGTGCCGTAGACACTGGCGAGCAGATTGATGCCGTATTCCTGGACTTCAGGAAGGCATTTGATACGGTTCCGCACTTACGTTTAGTGAAAAAAAATACGAGCTTACGGAATATCGGACCAGGTTTGTGATTGGATTCAGGATTTCCTAGAAGAAAGAACACAACATGTCATTCTTAACGGTTCAAAATCTGCAGATGTAGAGGTAATTTCGGGAGTACCGCAAGGAAGCGTGATAGGACCTTTATTGTTTACAATATACATAAATGACTTAGTTGACAACATCGGTAGCTCCGTGAGGCTATTTGCAGATGACACGGTTGTCTACAAGAAAGTAGCAACATCAGAAGACTCGTACGTACTCCAGGAAGACCTGCAGAGGATTAATGCATGGTGCGACAGCTGGCAGCTTTCCCTAAACGTAGATAAATGTAATATAATGCGCATACATAGGGGCAGAAATCCATTCCAGTACGATTATGCCATAGGTGGTAAATCATTGGAAGCGGTAACGACCGTAAAATACTTAGAAGTTACTATCCGGAGCGATCTGAAGTGGAATGATCACATAAAACAAATAGTGGGAAAAGCAGGCGCCAGGTTGAGATTCATAGGAAGAATTCTAAGAAAATGTGACTCATCGACGAAAGAAGTAGCTTACAAAACGCTTGTTCGTCCGATTCTTGAGTATTGCTCATCAGTATGGGACCCTTACCAGGTTGGATTAATAGAAGAGATAGACATGATCCAGCGAAAAGCAGCGCGATTCGTCATGGGGACATTTAGTCAGCGCGAGAGCGTTACGGAGATGCTGAACAAGCTCCAGTGGCGGACACTTCAAGAAAGGCGTTACGCAATACGGAGAGGTTTATTATCGAAATTACGAGAGAGCACATTCTGGGAAGAGATGGGCAACATATTACTACCGCCCACATATATCTCGCGTAATGATCACAACGAAAAGATCCGAGAAATTAGAGCAAATACGGAGACTTACAAGCAGTCGTTCTTCCCACGCACAATTCGTGAATGGAACAGGGAAGGGGGGGATCAGATAGTGGTACAATAAGTACCCTCCGCCACACACCGTAAGGTGGCTCGCGGAGTATAGATGTAGATGTAGATGTAGATGTATAAACGTACGACACAAGTGACACCCAGTCACCTGACCACGTTCGAAGTCCGTGAGTTTCGCGGAGCTCACCATTCTGCTCTCTCACGATGTCTGATGACTACTGAGGTCGCTGATATGGAGTACCTGGCAGTAGAAGGCAGCACAAGGCACCTAACATAAAAAACGTATGTTCTTGGGGGTGTCTGGATACTTTTGATCACATAGTGTATTTTTAGTGTTTCGATTTTTTCCGTCTGTGTATGTCTGTTTAACATACTCCGCTCCTGCTGGCTCATCCACAGGCTCCATTCACACTGGAACTTGTTAGCTGACTGACCGCTGTAAGCTGGAGAACTCATACTCTCCCAGGCCGCATACGCACCACACCCAGTTATTCTGATAGGACAGTTCCGACATGTGACGTCAGAACGTGATCCTGTTCTTCGTAGAAAATCTCGAAGTTGTCGAACACAATACTAAACACATCTTCCAAAAAATTGTTCAAATGGCTCTGAGCACTATGGGACTTAACATCTGTGGTCATCAGTCCTCTAGAACTTAGAACTACTTAAACCGAACTAACCTAAACACATCACACACATCCATGCCAGAGGCAGGATTCGAACCTGCGACCGTAGCGGTAGCGCGGTTCCAGACTGAAGCGACTAGAACCAATCGGCCACACCGGCCGGCTAAACACATTTTTATTTTGTATTTTCTTTGTACCCTCATTTTCGTCCACACGTATTTAAAATTTTCTTTTACCAGTTTCTTGTTTAACTTCGTGATTTAGTTGAAAATGTTCACTCTTAATCTGCTCCATTAATTATTGTAATGTGTCCATAAAATTTCTGCGTGTGAGGTGGTTTTATTTTCAGGACATGTTCCACACTTTCAACAGCAAACGTTTCTTTTATGTGTCTCTTGTAGCACCTGCCACTACATTTGGACGAGCATAATCATCGCGATTTTGTGTTTACCAAACCAACTCATAACGAAATTCGCATGTGGTCGCTTTGTTGAGAGCTGCTTTTGTAATAACGTGATCAACATTCATTGATTTGCTTTATATTTTCGTGAGTTACTATTGTTTTTTTGTGAGTTTTCCTTAATTTACGAAAATCAATGTATACAGACAGTTATTCTGAAACAACTTTTTTGTAATATGTAATGCTTTGTATCCCAATGAAATACGTGACACAACATATTCCTGCGCTGAGGTTAAAAATATGTTGCAGTTGTCAGAACCTGATTCATTCAGGTTCAATAATTGCTCACATGGTAACTACTCGTTGAAAGCAGAAGAAGATTAGGGTCCAGCATCTTATCGCTAAGGCATCATTAAAGGCGCAACAAATGCTCGGAGTTTGCAAGTTTGGCGAAAGAAAACAACCAGATGCTTACCGTAGGAATCATTCCGAACAATTAATTAAGGAAGATAACGGAAAAGATAAACATTTATAGTCAGCAAGAGCTCGATTTCCGCTGCTGGTCAATGCTAGTCCAATACCTTGCTACTCTTCATTCAATCTCGGCTTTCATTTATTCACATGTAACCTTACCTCTCCGTTATCTTGTATCCTTATCATTCCAGCTAATACTTTTGATTAGTTTCTTATTATTGCGAATTATTTCAGTT
The DNA here is from genome assembly GCF_023864275.1 of Schistocerca cancellata. Taxonomy (NCBI): domain Eukaryota; kingdom Metazoa; phylum Arthropoda; class Insecta; order Orthoptera; family Acrididae; genus Schistocerca; species Schistocerca cancellata. The sequence continues at coordinate 1,251,745,164 of NC_064626.1, forward strand.
TTTGTGATTTTCATACAGATACGTTTTAATAAATTTAATTTATAGAGAAGGGGATTACGCGTACAGTGGCTTTCAGTCGATCAAACTCTCTGGATCTGAATGGCACTATCATAAATTTATAAATGTAGCAATTTCTGTTCCATGAAGTTGCGGGACTGCAGCCGGATGACGTCGACTTCTTGGACGATATTTCGGCTGATAATCATTCAGGTATTTTCACGTGAGTGTATAGCCCTGGAGATCACTAGTTCACATCGCTAACTATATACCGAGAAATTGACGTGGAGATTCATATGCAAAGGTAGCCGGTACCTGAGCGACCTCTGTCGAGTTTCGCGTCTTCTTCGAAAACTACTCTATCAACGGCGTGCAGGCGCAATAGTAGTGGTGATACTACATGCATGCTATCCGTCGAAATGGCGGCTTGCGGAGTTAAAATTCAGATGTCCAGTTAATAAAATCAACTGTAACTAGGCGTCCCACTAGTCATAAAATATTACATTTCTGTGAATAGTAAAAAATCTCTCCGTCTCACGCCTTATCCAGTTGAAAGCCTTCATCACGATTAATAAGGTCTTCCGACAAACCTATTTCAACCGATTCCTTAGTTATTGAATCCCAGAAGGATCTCGTCGAGACAATTTTCGTGGCAGGATAATTCATGGAATGTCCTGTAGAGACACAATGCTAGGCTATGGCTAGGGAAGGCGAGTGTATTGATCATGTTAAACCCACTGTAAGCGTTGTTTCACCAACGTAGGCTTTGCCACACTGTCGAGGAATTCTGTAGATTCCAGCCCTCCACAGTCCCAGATCATCCTTCGCGAACCGAGAAGAGCAGATCTTTGTAGGTGGTCGCAAGGTTCCTTTTGTAACCTCCCCCTCACTTATCGACCTTTATGACAGTGAAAAATTAAACCGCGTGTACCTAATGGAAATTTGGGAAAAGCAATCGTCACCGAAGTTAATCTGTCGGTAAAGAGGGAGGAAAGGGTTACATCTAAATGAAAGGAAAAATGCAAATGAAACTGGTGGAAATTAATTTTGAAAAGGGGTAAAGTTAATAAAGAAAGTAAATGTGCGGTCGTCACGTTAACAATTAACTAGCGGTAATTAGATATTTGAGATTTGGGGGAAATTACGGTCGCCAGTCCTAAGGACAATTACTATAGTAACTGAAAAAGAAAGGTTATTACACATATAATTAGCACTAGAAGCGTGGCAACTGAAGGTTGACACGTGTAGTGTGAAAACTGAAAGCTTGTCAGAAGTAATAAATCTCGCTACTCTCTGACTTAATTTAGCAAAAGAATTAATAAAACCGGAAAATCGAAAGTTAATTTAGTGACTGAAGTTAATAGTGAGCTTTCTTTCTGAAGCACATCGAAATTCAGTAAAATACGGTTAGTCTTGGACTACCTCAACAATCATTTCAAAAGCTACTTGAATCTACGCAATTTAGAAATAAGAGATTTAACTTTGAACTTGAATTAAATGATTCTGAACAATTAACAATAGTAAAATTTAGTACGTACCAAGCTGAGCTGCAGTCACAGGTAAGCTAAAATACGGTAACAAAACTCGCACTCTTAATTTGTGCTTGTGCAATCTAAATACTGTAGCCAGCTATGAATACCTTAACTGAACTTTGAAATTAAAGCAGTGAAATAAAATGATGCTGGCGTTTTAATCTCAACAACACTCGGGTTCATTCCGGAAAAGGATGGGACCCTGCTTGGTAAAGCAATTGGGACAATGAGCAACAAAGATTCATGCTAAGTTGCTGTAATTATAGTTACGAAAATGGTACAGTTTGAAAAGCTGAGGTCTGCTATACAGTTCTAAAACTTTACGTGCTTCCAGTCTTCCTTGTTGGTTGATTGAAGGTTCGATGCCGTCGAACGAGGAGGTGGCGACAGTCACTCATTGTCGGCCGTCGCTGTTGCAGAAGCTGGATGTTGGCGCGCCTTCTTCTCGACACGGTCATCAGGCGAAACGGGCTCTTGATGTGCGCCAGTTAATGCTTCCCGTCCGCGACAACATGTCAGAAACTATCATCGCGAATCGAGCGCAATTACATGCTGCCAAACCCCGAAAGCGCGGCAACTCGCGGGAGCGTCACACAACACACCTGCTCGACTGCACTACCCCAGCCAGACTCCCTCTCTGCCCGCGCTCCACGCGCCAGAGTTAACACTACCAAAGATCCTACACACTTTGATTCTTCACACGACCTATCGATGTAATCGTTCGATAGCAGTTTTCCCTAGGCAAGACCCAGTGTAAAAATACAAATAGTATTTACGGAACAAACCAATTATACATCGACATAAATGCATAAATATATATATACAAATAGTAAAACAATTACAATATACGAAGACACAGAATTGTTATATATTCAGGTAAAAAAAATAAGGAAAACAAATTTATAGTACAATAAATGGAAATAGGAGGATATGCATTTCCGGTGTTACACTTTGATATGATGTTTCTTAGTGACATTGCCTAATTTCGTCGAAATGTTGCCAGCATACGAGAGGAACGCCCTAGACTTGAAGAGCTCCTTGTCCTCTTGATCTTGTGGGTGGCCAGGTTCGTTCCTCCTTAAAGCTGAGCAGATCTGATGTGGAAAATACCCATTATCTATAAGTGCAGATTGTAGATGTTCCACTCCTTTACAAGGCTGTCTACCTCAGACACAACGTGTGCCCAGGGCACCAAAGTTCGAATAACGCCCATAGTTTGTCATGAGTAGTGGCAGCTCGATGCCTGCAAATACAGGTCTGTGTGTTTGGGCTTACGGCAAACGGAACGCCGCCCCCAGCATTCGCCCACTTTCCCATTGACCGAGACATCCAGAAACGGCAGGCAGCCGCCCTTCTCCACTTCCGTCGTAAATGTTATGTTCTCATCAATTGACGCGTGACAGCTCTTCACCGTGGGGCCACACTACGAAAGTAACTTCGACATATCGCCGGAAGGCTTCTGGTTTAATTTCTGCCAAATCATTTTTCACGCACTCCTGGGGAACAATCAAGAATGGGGTGCCTCAAGGTTCGGTCTTGGGTCCTCTACTCTTCTTAAAAATACTAATGACTTGCCATTCTATATTCACGAAGATGCAAAGCTAGTACTTTCTGTCGATGATACAAGTATAGCTATCACACCCAACAGACAAGAATTAACTGACGAAATTGTAAACGATGTTTCTCAGAAAATCATTAAGTGGTTCTCTGCAAATGGGCTCTCATTAAACTTTGACAAAACACAGTATATACAGTTTCACACAGTAAATCGAATGACACCGTTAATAAATATAGACTTTGATCAGAAATCGGTAACTAAGGTAGAATACTCAAATTTTCTAGATGTACGCATTGATGAGGGGTTGAACGGAAAAAACACACTGAAGATCTGCTGAAACGTTTGAGTTCAGCTACTTATGCTATTACGATCATTGCGAACTTTGGCGATATACATCTCAGTAAATTAGCTTACCACGCCTATTTTCATTCTCTGCTTTCGTATGGCATCATATTCTGGGGTAACGCATCATTTAGTAAAAGAGTGTTCACTGCACCAAAGCGTGTAAGCTGAATAATTGCTGGAACCCATCCAAGATCATCCTGTAGACACTTATTTAAAGAGCTAGACATCTTCACTGTAGCCTCACAATATATATATATATATATATATATATATATATATATATATATATATATATATATATATATATATATATATATATATTCACTTATGAAATTTGTTATTAACAATCCGAACGAATTCAAAAGTAATAGCAGTGTACATGGCTACAACACTAGGAGAAAGGATGATCTTCACTACTCAAGGTTAAATCTAACTTTGGCTCACAGGAGGGTACATTATGCTGCCACAAAATTCTTTGGTCACTTACCTCATAGCATCAAAAGTCTGACAGATAGCCATATAGCAATTAAAAGGAAATTAAAATAATTTCTTAATGGCAACTCCTACTCATTAGATGAATTTTTGGATATAGTAAGTGGGTAATTTCCCCAACCCCCACAAAAAAATTAAAATTATTAAGTGTCATGTAATATTTTGTGTAATGTAATATCTTATATAGACACCTTTTATTAACCTGACACGTTCCATATCATTACGAAGTGTCGTATTCATGATCTATGGAACAAGTACTAATCTAATCTAATGCAGTTGAAGCAACAATATATTACATTCCCACACCTGGCTCTCAATTACATTACTTCGATTGGATTCGATGACAATTTGGACTGGTGCTGTTGGTTCTGTCAGAGGTGGTTTTCTTGATTTCGCACCCTCTGTATCTTCAGATGACCTACAGATTTAGCTATCTACAAGTATTACACCCAGTAAAATGTAAACGCACAATAAGAAAAATTTCCTTATTTCCTGTCCTTTCTACATTTTGCGTTTTCGTCTTCCACCGATATGTTAACAGTGCTTGACGAGCAGATGTGGGTCCCACGCCACAGGAAGTGGATTCGCTCGGCGGGTTGGCTACACGTCAGGGTCCTCGCTACTCGCCCGCTCCCCTGGGCGCCGTGGGCTCAGATAGCGGAGGCCGGAACGAGCCCTGCACTGCCCCCTGGTGGCTGGGCTGGCACGGCAGTGTCTCCGCCACGGCAGGACCCCGGGGAAGCCCGCGGGCGTAGGTACGGCTCGCAAGAGCTGCTGCTGATGGGCTGCCAACGGCTCCACCAGGCAGAGTCGCAGAGGGTGTATCCATCGTCCCGCAGCTGTACAATACCGTGGACATCCGTGACTAGCAACACAAAGAACGTAAAAATAATGTAATGACGTTTTGCAATAACATTTATATTTACAGAGTGCTGGAAAACAACCTAATAATAAGGTCAGAGGAGGTTAACGGACGTAGAATCGAGCAAAATTATCCAGATTACCATAATTTGAAAATGCGTTCTAGGGTAGCTACGTCCATAAAACGATAGTCAATTAATGTTTTCACTTAGCAAATGTGTAGAACTGTATCTAATATTTTTCAGTTGTAAAAAGCATGGCATCAAGAAGATAAGGATATCACCAATTAACCGACCAACAAGTGGAAAGTCATTGTCATTCTCTCACATACCAAATACGACTTAGAGGTGCAGATCATCTGAGGCGAAGATTGAAACCAGTAATCGGTAATAGAAAGTGGTGATCTAGATGGCGTTTCTTTAAATATCGAAACAAAAGAGAAAACGGTTCCCAAGACTTGGTGTCAATCTTGAAACGGAGAGTTATCCTGCTGGAAAATGTCATCTACGTCAGAGAATACGTCAAGCGTGAAGGCATGCAGGTGATCCTCAGTTATGTTCAAGTAGTCCACTGCCATCATGAGGGCTTCAATTACTGCCCACGCAGCACAGAAGCTCAGGTGAATGTCGCCCACAGAATAATTCTGCTCCCACCTGTTTCCAGCCTTGGTGCAATGCATGTTTCGAACACTCGTGGTATTCAGACTTAACAGTCAAGCTAGTGTATCAAAAAACGTGATTCATCTGACCAGAGGAGTTGTGTCCATTAATCCACAGTCCAGTCTTGAGCCATCGCTGGAATTGTAACTGTCGATATCGTTCGTTCAACACGGCAACACCTAGATGCCGTCTGCCATGGAACAACAATTTCAAGATGTGCGCCGGACGGTGTGCTCCGAAAAGACTTGTGCCTTAACTCTTTCGCCTGTCCTGGTTTAGAGAGCGGGAAAAACTACGAGCTCTACCTTGCAGCGCACTCGCGGTTTCACCGTCCTTTCCGAGATGCTGATGACAGCAGCACGCCAACAGCCGACCAGCACTGCTGTTTCCGAGACGCTCTTTCCCAGGCACCAGGCCATAACAATATTCCCATTGTTAAAATCGCTGACGTCAGTGGATTTCCTTATTTGAGGCCATTAAGGCCCCAATGAACTTCGTGATTTTGGAATAAGCAGATGTCTAATCTGTTGCTGAAAGACGATGAGAACTGAAACGATAATAATAAATATCAAATAGCAGCAATTAAATTAACTAAAACAAATTTAGTATAAGGTTTATTTTCATCTATCTAGTTACGTCAGCATTCCGTCGTGTCTGGGTGAGAACAACACAATGGATAATATTTTGATGTGTGATTCCGATACAGATTCAATGGGTTGCTGGCACAATTACATAGGTCTGAAGATGATCCAGGGATATCGAAACCAGACATACTGTGAAGAAATGTTTAATTTGGACTGAAAAATAACGATATTTTAAAATTTTTGCTGTCCTTTCGCCGCGAATAAGTCGACTTTAGTGTAAATTCATTAACCTATTTTACAAAACGGGAAGAGATAGGCATCGAACATGCTCAACAGATGGAACACATCCTGGCAATTATGTCGAATCACGTGTGATAACAACCTAAAATTCCAACTAACTTTGGTCGATTGGCCACAGTTAGTTCTAAAGTACATGCGGCTATCACTGTAGGCTGGAGTAAGGCGAAGCTTGTTGAATAGTAACACATTTCGTCATTCAACACGTGATTTTTATTTGCAGTATTGTTGTTATTACTTACAAGAGATAGAGGTATAAGAAGGAGGAACAAACGAATGGGGAAATTTAAATTCATAGGACAGTGAATACATTCAACAGCAAGGAGATCCCAGTTCTAGTCAGCGAAAATCGCGAATCCAGCAGACAATACAACCATCAACCTTACTACACTCACGCACAAAGCATCTCAGACACATTTCATAAGGGGAATATTTTCCTATGGACACATTTCTGGTGTGAATCCAACAAGGACGTGCATTTGAATCTTCCGCTACATTCTCAACCAGAAAACCAAGAAGGTAATGTTCACCATGGCAGACAATATAACTTAAAGAAGCACGTACAGCACAGATATGCGGAAACGTATTTCGCTCAAGATCAAACTCGAAGAGCACCTTTATACCATGAAAAGTCAAAACTGAAACCCCAAAACGTGGATTCAAGGGATGAAAGAACAGAGTAAGAGGCGAAAATGCGAATACTAGGGTAATCGTAAATCCAGGTGCAAGGAAAACAAAAGCATAGTTGAATTAGTGTGGTTGTTACATGGCAGAAACGACAACCAGATGAAAAACTGCTTTTATCATATGTAAAACATATAACACAAATACAGCGATAGAAAACAGAAGACGTTTTTGAGCGAAAAGGCCCCAAAAGATAATTTTTGTTAATATTAGACAAAATGAAATACAATGCCTGAGAAAAAAAGCAAAGGATCCAGAAGGGAACATGGAAAACTCGCAGTTTGACGCTGTACCCTTCTGCCGTGGCTGCGTACAGTGATTTGGGTAGGAAGGCGGCCATGAAGCAGTTGTATCCCGTCCTGAGGCAAGCTGTAACTGGCCCTTGATATCCTGGATACTGTCACTGGAACGGAGTTAACATCCGAGTTCTGTTGGATATAGATTTGAAGACCTTGCTGGCCACAGGAGAACCTCAACATCACGCAGAAATTTCGTAGCGACACATGCCATGTGTTCTGTTGAAAAATATCTCCACGATGTTGTCACATCAGATGTAATACATGAGGATGCAGGATGTGTGTGTCGTACAACTGTGCCGCCAGATTTTCCCTTGATCAATTTCAGAGCTGTAACCTGAAGCCATACTAGGTGGCTCTCTAGATTAGAACCCCATGGATAAAACCACTGCGCCTCTGCAAAATATTTGAAGTGTGAGACATCTCTCCACGGTGCCGCCATAATCGCCCATTATTGTCATCTAGCATCCAGGCTAGTGCAGAGCCACGATTAATTATTAATCCCAATGCAACGTCATTAATCAGCAGTCCAAGCTTCCCAGTCGCATCATCACTCCAATCGCAGCCGTTTCTTTCCTTGTAATCATTTGTTGAGCCAGCTGCTGCTACTCGACTACCAATGGTGTAGGATAACAAAGAACGCTGAAGGCAGTCTATTGTTTGTTCTCGCAAGGCAAGCGCAGATGAGAAAGTGTTGCAATGTGTTTGGTGCCCAATACGATAATCCTGTGTGTATATGTATGAAGTTACATTGAAATCTTTCTTCGTGATCTTTCTCTATGGAACGCAAAATCTCTTTCACTAGTCAACACAAGGGGTGTATTAGACAGAGCCACACACAGCCACCACAACGCAATCGTCATGATGACAGGAAAATATGTCAATATACATAACATGGAGCATTAACAGCAGCAGCTACTCATAGGAAGGCCCAACTGACAAAAAGTTCCAGATGTTGACGACGCGCCGTCAAGGCAAAATAGATTGTAAAACGCATGTTCCGACAGAGATCCTAGAAAGAGCAAATAAAGCAGCTATACCACGGGCAACCACTAGTTGTGGACAGAAATAACCATGGTCTACAGAACTGGCAAGATTAAGGAATGATTCACGAGACAAAAGAAAGTACTACCAACAAGAAAAGACAGCGCCTGAAAGACAGATAAGACTCGACCTTTATCGTGACGCTAAACAGAAAGAAAAAAAAAAGACAACAAAATAAGACCACTGGACCAATATCGTCAATACCTAATTACAAAATTACATCTGGGGACAACGATTCAAGATAGAAACAGAACGAATTAAGGCACCTGCAGTTCTGTCGACACTAAATCAAGCTGACGGCACAATGACCAAAGGATGGATAAGCACAGCAGATTGTCTGCTGAACAGATTCAAATGGTTCAAATGGCTCTGAGCACTATGGTACTTAACTTCTGAGGTCAGCAGTCCCCTAGAACTTGGAACTACTTAAACCTAACTAACCTAAGGACATCACTCACATCCATTCCCGAGGCAGGATTCGACCGTAGCGGTGGCGTGGTTCCAGACTGTAGCGCCTAGAACCGCTCGGCCACACCGGCCGGCCTGAACAGATTCCTCCCATATGACGATCCCATGTAAGGTGAGCTACACCACACTGACCAAGAGCGAGGATGAGACAGCCATGCATCAGTGCCAGTGTAACCAAACCATACTCATGAGAAGAGGTAGTGACGGCAATCAGCGGGCTTAAAAACCAAAAAACACCCAGCACAGAAAAAAATACATTCAGAAGCATTAAAGAGAGACAGGAACCCCAATCACATGTTTTCTTTCGAACATTTTCAATGAGACACTACTAACAGGCAGAATTCCAAATCTCTGAAAAACTGCTAATGTTGTAATAATCAGGAAATCAAAAGACAAAGAGCCAGCAGACCCCAAAACACACTGACTGTTCTGCGCCTTGAACACTCTCGCCAAGGTACAGGTAAGAGTCCTGTGTCACCGCCTACAATCGCACACACGCCTCTTCGGCCTATCGACCCATCAGTTCGGCTTCAGGGAAGCTAGATCAATAGAAGACGCGGTTAATCAAGCACTGACAGTAGCAAATAACATCAGCGAGAAATACGGGGCCACCAAACTAATCGACTTGGCCGAGGCTTTTGACACTGTGTGGTGGCCGTCCCTCTTCGCTAGGTTAAGGGAAATGCGGCTGTCAGATTCCCTTACAATAGCCTCCTCAACTACTGCAGAGGCAGAGTGGCGGAGTAGAAGGCTATGTAATAACAAAGGAATGTCCACAGGGCCCGATCTGCGAACCAATATTTTGGGATACAGCGTTCGATCCCTTGCTGAACACACCCTGGACGGTGACAATAGTGTAAGAAGTGTGGTGGCGAAAACAGATGACCTGCTCGTAGTGGTGTCACCCAGTTCGATAGCAGCTCTAGAGACAAAAGGCACGCAACAGCTATAGAAAATGAATAGCTGATGCAAAGGAAACAAACTAATGATAGCACTGAACAAAACTGTATATTTACTGCTGAGAGGGACACTGTAGAGGAACTCAGTTCTAAAATCAAACAATACTAGCATACAGAGGAAACAGGCCTCTTGCTATCTAGGACTGCATCAGTTATTTAAGCAATACTCCACTCAAGTATCAATGAACTATATTCTATTCCTACCAACAAATTTACAACCATAAGTTTATTCTTTATACAAAGCTAAAATTCGTGCATTCCACATATCAAAAGCTCAATTAGTATAGAATCTATTTAAAACCAAGAGTGTATCTATCTAAGGTATCACACAGGACATACCTCAACTACCAACATCTACACAAACAAGTCCTGACACGCGACACTCCAATAATGTATCAAAACACACAAACACAACAAACCTTCATAGACGCACCCTATTCCAGATGAGAATAGCTCGAAGTCTTATCGAGATTTTTTACCTGAAGTAGGCAGAGATAGGCTATTATCAACGAACAAGCTACTTAGATTATACACTCCTGGAAATGGAAAAAAGAACACATTGACACCAGTGTGTCAGACCCACCATACTTGCTCCGGACACTGCGAGAGGGCTGTACAAGCAATGATCACACGCACGGCACAGCGGACACACCAGGAACCGCGATGTTGGCCGTCGAATGGCGCTAGCTGCGCAGCATTTGTGCACCGCCGCCGTCAGTGTCAGCCAGTTTGCCGTGGCATACGGAGCACCATCGCAGTCTTTAACACTGGTAGCATGCCGCGACAGCGTGGACGTGAACCGTATGTGCAGTTGACGGACTTTGAGCGAGGGCGTATAGTGGGCATGCGGGAGGCCGGGTGGACGTACCGCCGAATTGCTCAACACGTGGGGCGTGAGGTCTCCACAGTACATCGATGTTGTCGCCAGTGGTCGGCGGAAGGTGCACGTGCCCGTCGACCTGGGACCGGACCGCAGCGACGCACGGATGCACGCCAAGACCGTAGGATCCTACGCAGTGCCGTAGGGGACCGCACCGCCACTTCCCAGCAAATTAGGGACACTGTTGCTCCTGGGATATCGGCGAGGACCATTCGCAACCGTCTCCATGAAGCTGGGCTACGGTCCCGCACACCGTTAGGCCGTCTTCCGCTCACGCCCCAACATCGTGCAGCCCGCCTCCAGTGGTGTCGCGACAGGCGTGAATGGAGGGACGAATGGAGACGTGTCGTCTTCAGCGATGAGAGTCGCTTCTGCCTTGGTGCCAATGATGGTCGTATGCGTGTTTGGCGCCGTGCAGGTGAGCGCCACAATCAGGCCTGCATACGACTGAGGCACACAGGGCCAACACCCGGCATCATGGTGTGGGGAGCGATCTCCTACACTGGCGTACACCACTGGTGATCGTCGAGGGGACACTGAATAGTGCACGGTACATCCAAACCGTCATCGAACCCATCGTTCTACCATTCCTAGACCGGCAAGGGAACTTGCTGTTCCAACAGGACAATGCACGTCCGCATGTATCCCGTGCCACCCAACGTGCTCTAGAAGGCGTAAGTCAACTACCCTGGCCAGCAAGATCTCCGGATCTGTCCCCCATTGAGCATGTTTGGGACTGGATGAAGCGTCGTCTCACGCGGTCTGCACGTCCAGCACGAACGCTGGTCCAACTGAGGCGCCAGGTGGAAATGGCATGGCGAGCCGTTCAACAGGACTACATCCAGCATCTCTACGATCGTCTCCATGGGAAAATAGCAGCCTGCATTGCTGCGAAAGGTGGATATACACTGTACTAGTGCCGACATTGTGCATGCTCTCTTGCCTGTGTCTATGTGCCTGTGGTTCTGTCAGTGTGATCATGTGATGTATCTGACCCCAGGAATGTGTCAATAAAGTTTGCCCTTCCTGGGACAATGAATTCACGGTGTTCTTATTTCAATTTCCAGGAGTGTATTACGCAACGAAATGTAGCATATCACTTCCCTCTAAACACTGCAAATTATTTTTACCACCCTTATTGTATTACTTCTTTTTACATTTGCGTTATATATATTAAATTCTCCTCAAATACGGAGAAACAAATCATATACAACCACTTTCACAACTGTAAAGCGTTAAATTCTCTATAACCTCAGAGAAATTTTTATATGTTATGTTCTTCATACTATTTAAAATAACATTAACAACTACCTACCAATAAGACTGTAACAATAAGACGTCTTTGCTATTAAATTTAGTATCATCCGACCCACCTTACATTTCAGGGCCGTGGTTTACTCTGTAGTGTTGATTAAATAAATGAATATAAAATAAATGACCATATCATCTGAGTATTTCACCCTTGTTGTCATCTAGTGTATTTTATCTGAAATTTGGTATTAGAGGTGGATGTGATACGCATGCAGAGAATACGTTATCAAAATTCTCAAATATATATATATGAGCCCCCATCTTACTCTGTTACTCGCTCCTGTGAACGGGAACGAGTTGTGCAGATCTTAGTGGCTCTCGCGTCCATCTAGAAAAGTTAATGATTTTACTATTTTATATTTCTAGTTTTTACTGAGTTTAACGAAGGCGATGTTGGCCTGATATATTGGACGATGCCCTTTGGCCACACTGAGTAAAGTACTCTTCTAAGAAATACCAAATTAAGGTATTTGCTCTTTCAATAGTTGATCTGTTTGTACAAGTCTGCACAACGCGATCGCGATTCTTAAATAGATGTATTTGTTCTCTGTTTTCTATGAAGATAATTTGAAGATGCCTAAATAAGGCGAAACGTGTCGTTGAAAAAAAAAAAAACTAAAATTGCAACCAATACTGTTAAGCACTGGTTTGCTGTATCCCACACATGGTTTGGAAGAATTTCTATATATAAAAGTAGAAATATGTGCCTGAAAAACAAAGATGGAAAGCGACACAACTGTATTTTGTAAGTCCATCGCTACTGTACTGTGGCTACTCTACTGTATGGAAATGTGTCGTAGTGTACAAATAAATGACCAGACAGGCTAATTCACAGATATAAATTAGTAAAATGATGTACTAGAGTGGAATGGATTAAGAATGGTGCATTAAGAAATGAATTGAGAATCTGTAAATTGTTGTTGTTGTGGTCTTCAGTCCTGAGACTGGTTTGATGCAGCTCTCCATGCTACTCTATCCTGTGCAAGCTTCTTCATCTCCCAGTACCTACTGCAACCTACATCCTTCTGAATCTGCTTAGTGTATTCATCTCTTGGTCTCCCTCTACGATTTTTACCCTCCACGCTGCCCTCCAATACTAAATTGGTGATCCCTTGATGCCTAAGAACATGTCCTACCAACCGATCCCTTCTTCTGGTCAAGTTGTGCCAGAAACTTCTCTTCTCCCCAATCCTATTCAGTACCACCACATTAGTTATGTGATCTATCCATCTAATCTTCAGCATTCTTCTGTAGCACCACATTTCGAAAGCTTCTATTCTCTTTTTGTCCAAACTATTTACCGTCCTGGTTTCACTTCCATCATGGCTACACTCCATACAAATACTTTCAGAAATGACTTCCTGACACTTAAATCTATACTCGATGTTAGCAAATTTCTCTTCTTCAGAAACGCTTTCCTTGCCATTGCCAGTCTACATTTTATATCCTCTCTACTTCGACCATCATCAGTTATTTTGCTCCCCAAATTGCAAAACTCCTTTACTACTTTAAGTGTCTCATTTCCTAATCTAATACCCTCAACATCACCCGACTTAATTCGACTACATTCCATTATCCTCGTTTTGCTTTTGTTGATGTTCATCTTATATCCTCCCTTCAAGACACCATCCATTCCGTTCAACTGCTCTTCCAAGTCCTTTGCTGTCTCTGACAGAATTACAATGTCATCAGCGAACCTCAACGTTTTTATTTCTTCTCCATGGATTTTAATACCTACTCCGAAATTTTCTTTTGTTTCCTTTACTGCTTGCTCAATATACAGATTGAATAACATCGGGGAGAGGCTACAACCCTGTCTTACTCCCTTCCCAACAACTGCTTCCCTTTCATGTCCCTCGACTCTTATAACTGCCATCTGGTTTCTGTACAAATTGTAAATAGCCTTTCGCTCCCTGTATTTTACCCCTGCCAGCTTTAGAATTTGAAAGAGAGTATTCCAGTCAACATTGTCAAAAGCTTTCTCTAAGTCTACAAATGCTAGAAACGTAGGTTTGCCTTTCCTTAATCTTTCTTCTAAGATAAGTCGTAAGGTCAGTATTGCCTCACGTGTTCCAGTATTTCTACGGAATCCAAACTGATCTTCCACGAGGTCGGCTTCTACTAGTTTTTCCATTCGTCTGCAAAGTATTCGTGTCAGTATTTTGCAGCTGTGGCTTATTAAACTGATTGTTCGGTAATTTTCACATCTGTCAACACCTGCTTTCTTTGGGATTGGAATTATTATATTCTTCTTGAAGTCTGAGGGTATTTCGCCTGTTTTATACATCTTGCTCACCAGATGGTAGAGTTTTGTGAGGACTGGCTCTCCCAAGGCCGTCAGTAGTTCCAATGGAATGTTGTCTACTCCTGGGGCCTTGTTTCAACTCAGGTCTTTCAGTGCTCTGTCAAACTCTTCACGCAGTATCGTATCTCCCCTTTTATCTTCATCTACATCCTCTTCCACTTCCATAATATTGTCCTCAAGTACATCGCCCTTGTATAGACCCTCTATATACTCCTTCCACCTTTCTGCTTTCCCTTCTTTGCTTAGAACTGGGTTTCCATCTGAGCTCTTGACGTTCATTCAAGTGGTTCTCTTATCTCCAAAGGTCTCTCTAATTTTCCTGTAGGCAGTATCTATCTTACCCCTAGTGAGATAAGCCTCTACATCCTTACATTTGTCCTCTAGCCATCCCTGCTTAGCCATGTTGCACTTCCTGTCGATCTCATTTTTGAGATGTCTGTATTCCTTATTGCCTGCTTCATTTACTGCATTTTTATATCTTCTCCTTTCATCAATTAAATTCAATATTTCTTCTGTTACCCAAGGATTTCTACTAGCCTTACCTACTTGATCCTCTGCTGCCTCAGAGCTATCCATTCTTCTTCTACTGTATTTCTTTCCCCCATTCCTGTCAATTGTTCCCTTATGCTTTCCCTGAAACTGTGTACAACCTCTGGTTCTTTCAGTTTATCCAGGTCCCATCTCGTGAAATTCCCACCTTTTTGCAGTTTCTTCAGTTTTAATCTACAGGTCACAACCAATAGATTGTGGTCAGAGTCCACATCTGCCCCTGGAAATGTCTTACAATTTAAAACCTGGTTCCTAAATCTGTGTCTTACCATTATATAATCTATCTGATACCTTTTAATATCTCCAGGGTTCTTCCATGTATACAACCTTCTATCATGATTCTTAAACCAAGTGTTAGCTATGATTAAGTTGTGCTGTGTGCAAAATTCTACCAGCCGGCTTCCTCTTTCATTTCTTACCCCCAATCCATAATCACCTACTACGTTTCCTTCTCTCCCTTTTCCTACACTCGAATTCCAGTCACCCATTACTATTAAATTTTCGTCTCCCTTCACTATCTGAATAATTTCTTTTATTTCATCATACATTTCTTCAATTTCTTCGTCATCTGCAGAGCTAGTTTGCATATAAACAAACATGTACTACTGTAGTAGGTGTGGGCTTCGTATCTAACTTGGCCACAATAATGCGTTCAATATGCTGTTTGTAGTAGCTTACCCACATTCCTATTTTCCTATTCATTATTAAACCTACTCCTGCATTACCCCTATTTGATTTTGTGTTTATAACCCTGTAGTCACCTGACCAGAAGTCTTGTTCCTCCTGCCACCGAACTTCACTAATTCCCACTATATCTAACTTTAACCTATCCATTTCCCTTTTTAAATTTTCTAACCTACCTGCCCGATTAAGGGATCTGCCATTCCACGCTCCGATCCGTAGTGCGCCAGTTTTCTTTTTCCTGATAATGACGTCCCCTTGAGTAGTCCCCGCCCGGAGATCCGAGTGGGGGACTATTTTACCTCCGGAATATTTTACCCAAGAGGACGCCATCATCATTTAATCATACAGTAAAGCTGCATGCCCTCGGGAAAAATACGGCCGTAGTTTCCCCTTGCTTTCAGCCGTTCGCAGTACCAGCACAGCAAGGCCGATTTGGTTATTGTTACAAGGCCAGATCAGTCAATCATCCAGACTGTTGCCCTTGCAACTACTGAAAAGGCTGCTGCCCCTCTTCAGGAACCACACGTTGTCTGGCCTCTCAACAGATACCCCTCCGTTGTGGTTGTACCTACGGTACGGCTATCTGTATCGCTGAGGCACGCAAGCCTCCCCACCAACGGCAAGGTCTATGGTTCATAGTAGGGAATGAAATACATGAAATCGAAACCAACTGGAAGGAACACGTTAGCAGGATGAATAGCCACAGGCAGGCCCCTAAAACTACAAGATACAAAAAAATTCAAGGGTGACCGAGGAAAACGAAGAATACGTCAATAGGAAAATGCCTGATACTTGGGGTGTAGAACAAGAGAAGATCATTGTATTATCTCCCGTAGCATTAGCTGCTGTGGCAAACTGCCTTCTGTCCTTTTCTTGAATGCTCAGCTGAAACAAAGACGTAGTGCAGTATTGTAGAGCAGACATTGGGAGCGCGGCGGCAGCTAGCGGAAGCGAGACAAAGCGGGTCCCCTCGCCAGCAGCTAGCGGCGTGGATTCCTGTGTGGCGGGATGCTGGCGCGGCAGGGGCGAGCTATGCGGCCGGCGCCCAGCCGCTCCCTGGGGCGGGGTATCAGTTAGGCGGACAAAGCGGCCACTTGGCCACAAGTCTCCCGCGGGCTGCCGCATTGTTCCCAAGCCACGAGCTCTGCGGGCCGTCTCCGGAACACAGACACGCCCGAGGTAGCTCTGCTAGGCCGCTCTACAAGTATGCCCTCTGGGCTATTGTGCTTACTTCAGATCATAAATTGTCACTTCCTCTCTTGTTCTACCATCTAGTGGGGTATGAGAAAAATAAAAACTTTGTAAGAAGGCTGTTTAGATTTTTATATTGGTAATACCACGTAGCGCTCTGTATGAAAATCACTGGCTGTGCTGTGTGCAGTCTGTAGCTAGTTTGCATTGTTGTCTGCCATTGTAGTGTTGGGCAGCGGCAGCTGGATGTGAACAGCACGTAGCGTTGCGCAGTTGGAGGTGAGCCGCCAGCAGTGCTGGATGTGGGGAGAGAGATGGCGGAGTTTTGAAATTTGTAAGACTGGATGTCATAAACTGCTATATATATATTATGCTTTTCCAACACTATTAAGGTAAATACATTGTTTGTTCTCTATTAAAATCTTTCATTTGCTAACTATCCCTATCAGTAGTTAGTGCCTTCCGTAGTTTGAATCTTTTATTTAGTTGGCAGTAGTGGCGCTCGCTGTATTGCAGTAGTTCGAGTAACGAAGATTTTTGTGAGGTAAGTGATTTGTGAAAGGTATAGGTTAATGTTAGTCAGGGCCACTCTCTTGTAGGGATTTTTGAAAGTCAGATTGCGTTGCGCTAAAAATATTGTATGTCAGTTTAAGCACAGTCATGTATAATTCTTCAAAGGGGACGTTTCAACTTGTCTTAATATCTACCGTAAATTTAAACTGTTCTTATGACTCTTTTATCTGATGAGCGATGAAGTTAATCGTCTTGTGAGCTACCTCTGTGTTTGGTCAGATGAACACTCCGCCACTTTACCTGTAGGCTGTACTGGCACCACCCCAGAATTGCCCTGGCAGAAATAACTCACAAGGAGGTGTGTTTTGATATAGTACTTAAGAGTACTAAACTCTGTACTTGGTCTCAGCAACATACAATATCATTTCGACGCTTCTTTCTCGTTCCTCGCAGCTGTAATTGTTATTGACTGAAAATACTTCATGTGCAGTTGTGAACAATATGAGTAGCGGGTTGTGGTGCAGTGGTTACGAGTAATAATTCGGAATTTATTCAAGGCAACCGAATGAAGAGGTCTTTTGAACTAAACAAGTAGCAAAAACTGTCTACCTGGAGTACAAAAGGCCTTGGTGATATGAAATAAATTCGATGGTTGGTCGGTTGGTTGCTTTGGGGGAAGAGGATCAAACATCGCGGTCATCAGTCCCATCGGATTAGGTGAGGATGGGGAAGGAAGTCGGCCGTGCCCTTTCAAAGGAACCATCCCGGCATTTGCCTGAAGCGATTTAGGGAAATCACGGGAAACCGAAATCAGGAATGCTGGATGCTGGTTTGAACCGTCGTCCTCTCGGATGCAAATTCGAAATACCTGTTCTGTACATTATATACCAATTAACTCAGTGGTACACAAATTGTTATAACAGCTTCATCGTAACCGACATATTACATTTCCCATATCAAACCTGACACGACACTGAATTAGTACCGTCTAAATTCCAGTATTAGAATGTCAACACACTTTATTCCACTCCGGTTACTTGTGCCTTGACAGCACACGGACAAATATTTCTTAAACTGTGCCTTCCTTCATCACCCCGGACCCATTCCACATCATCGACACTCATATTCGTCATCCTAACCATCCTCCTATTTGTCCTAACTTGAGATATCTGACTGTATTAATTAATAGCAAAATACGTCCTTTTAGTTGAATGTACAGGATTTTCGGCAAGAGTAATTTTAAATCTCGTAGTCATTGATTACCAATAATTCCAAACTCGAAACCATTAAAACTCACTTAACTTTTAAGACGTTCTGCAATGGAATGAGCTGATGGTCTGACAGTTAAAAATACTTAATTTTGTTGCGGTGTGGTGACTGTAAATTGTTAATTACTTATTTCATCCTTTATAGTCAAGATATACTAAAATTATAGTTAAGTGCCTGTAGAAAGAAAATTTCGTAATTTTGTAACAGCAAATCGTGGCAGGGGCAAGATCACGCCCTATTGAGGTTACGTTCTATCACTCGGCGACATCTTTGTTTGTGTCCTTTGGGATCATACAACAGTTATACTAATGTGGAATAGCGCCACACTATCCGACGGATAATGAAATTGAAGATAATAATAGGTAGCATTTGAGTTAGTTTGTAAGTTCAGCCCTAGCTAAATGCATAAAACAGTTTTACATTTTAAAATCAATTCTTATCAGAAACAATTTCAGCTCTAGAATTAATGAAGCTCCTCAACACTCGCCCTGAAACAATGTTGCTAATGTAAGTTTACGCGCCGTAACTGACAATGAGTGCAATATCTGTATTGAAAGTAAATGTGAGACCATTTAAGGAAATCCGAAGAAAATCCTAAATATATAGTGTTGTCTGCTGTAGTAACTCTTTGCTTTGCTATACTGCTGTAAGTGCATTGACGCTATGAGAATAATCTATCACAGTTTGAGATAATGACGTTTAACACACAGATGGCTTGAATTAGAACATAAACTTTGAAATCCCTGCAACAGAATGCCGAATTTATATTTCTGAATTTGATGTTAACCAGTTGAACATTAATTTTACGGTTTTTCGTCCTCTTGACGCTTTGTTATTAATCATTCTTCGCCCCTTTTCCAACTGCCTGAGAATGGATTCATTACATGGGGAACTTCACGTTGGTCATGAAAAAGAGATGAACCCGAAGAAATGTAGCATTTCAGGGTTTCATCAGTCTTCAGTTAGTGTAATATACCGACAAAGATATACATGTACGACGCCTTTTGAAGATGGGTCAGTGTCCGAATCATAGTATAAGTAAAGAAAGCTACAGGAAGATGGCTGATTTTTTCAAGTAACCTTATATGTTTCACACCGTTCTGGAATTGCTTGTCCACTTCTGTAGCTGTTCTCGCTTCCCGAACACAGGGTCCCGGGTTCGATTCCCGGCGGGGTCAGGGATTTTCACCTGCCTCGAGATGACTGGGTGTTTGTGTTGTCCTTCCCATTTCATCATCATTCCTGCAAGTGGCAAGATTGGACAGAGAAAAGGTTGGGAATTTGTACGGGCGCAGATAACCACGCAGTTGAGCGCCCCACAATCCAAACAACATCATCATCATCATCATCATCATCATCCTCCACCTCTGTAGCTGAGTGGTCAGTGTATATCTAGCAAATGAAGGATGCAGCTTCAATTGACCATACCGCCAAGTATTTTTCCTGGCCTCGTGGAGCCAACTAAAGAGCTGCTTGAGTGCGAAGTAGCGGCTCCAATGTCTATGAAGCTAACAATGACTCGGAGAAAAGTTTGTTGATCACAAATGCTCGTCAATGCCGCATCTGTATGACGGAAATAGCAGAAGACATGGTGCCTGGTCAACGCTGAACGTCCTGCTAATTGCAGCAAGGAAATCTGTTAATGTTCTGGTACATTAATGTGTTGTTCTAGTAAGCTCATCAATAAATGGTCCACTGGTTCCGTCAAGCGAAACTGTTAACTTTCCGGTAAATTAATGTGTTCTTCTAGTAGCCTCGTCACTGAATGGTCCACTAGTTAAATAAAAACAATGGCACATATAAATAAATATCATTGTAAAAATACATCAGCAGATAATGATCCAGGTTATTAAGATAAATACCTTCTGTATGAAACTATACATTTTCTACGGACGATCTATAACGTTGTCTCTGTTTACTACATCTAAAAGTATCTTTGTAACTGTTTTTTTGCGAACGTTTGGTATTTTCATTGCATAATGTGCACATGAAGTCGAATGTGATGTTTAATGTGTGTGAGCTGCTGTACAAGCGGACCACAAGAAAACTTTAAGTAGTTCTTTCCAAATTTCCTCACTAACTGTATATAAACAAAGATCATTAATCAAAAACTAATTACGTTTTTTGTACAACACCATAAAGACAACAGACCCATACAGCAGCTCGCGCATGGAAATAGCCACGCATAAATGGCACAACACACAGAAAACACACTTGCAGAAATTTCGCGAAACATGTCATGTAAAATATAAATAAAACAAAAACTGGCAGCAAAAATTTCATAAATAAATCCCAAATTTTTAGTTTTGTCTAGCAATTGAACTCTGAAAATATTTTATGTGGTTTTGAATTGTTCATAATCTCGAATGGTTTACTAGAACTTTTACTATTTCTGAAACTAGAACGCTCGACAGCACTTTTATATGTTTGTGGTTGTAGATGCACTTTGAATTTGCATGTATTTGTGTAGGAACTTGATCAACTGATAAGTATTTCTTGCACGAAATCTTCTTCCATTGCTCCTTAATTACAGAAATGGCAACTGGTGAGGCAGTCGGAATGAAATTCTTCTCTCTATTGGAGCAGTAGTGGTCTGACCATTTCCACAAACGTCTCGAGAGTAAAAAAGGTGTGGCGAGGCCAATGTGGGGAAACGCCCCACCGTACTGTCATTGACTGTAGAAACTGCTTCCTACACACGGACGGTGAACACGACTCAGACTCTACAAGGTTCTTGTCAGGCAGAGCAACGACTGTGATTAGTGCTGCTTGTATGTGCTTTAGCAGAATGGAGTGTGAATCAGGGACCCTTCGATGTCTGCCTAAAGAGCATTCGGCTTTCAGACGGAACAAGAGATCCCCCAATGGAGTGTGCACACGTGGCGCTAGAACGCTGCCAAGGTGTCGCCCTTTGTGCGGCCGTTTCCCTTCCATTCCGACTGGCTCCGCCTTTGATGGACCGCCCCGCCTTGAAACCCGCCGCCTGGGCCTTTTGTTCTGGCACTGGGTGCTGAGTGCCGCCGCCGCGCCCGCAGGGGCTGTGGTTGCTGTTATGGTCGCGGCGAGTGGGTGCACAGCTAATGGCCCGGCCCCTAGTGTGGGGCCGGAAGCAGATCTCAGGGCTGTTCGCGTCCGTTCAGCTGCAGGGGGAACAGCCGGTACAGTGACGCAGTTCTCTTCTCTCCCTCTGGAGAGTGCAGTGGAAGTGTGCATCCTAAATCATCACGAGGTGACAGCAAGCCCCGTAGAATGTGAAACAGATTACTTGTATAATTTACAGATTTCGATTCTATAGACAGGAAAACAATAAACAAAACTGTCAAACAAGTCGTTAAGAGAAAATCAATAAACATAATTTGTGATACCCTAACAATACAATATATAAAGCAATATTTAGGGGAGAATGCAGCGATCAATTCAAATAAAAACTGATGTATTGCGGGCTGACAGTTCATGAAAGTTACTGTTTAACCTCGTGTTGGAATATGACTGCAGTGGCCTGGAAATCGGAATTTGAAAGCCAGAAAGTAAAATCAGTGAGATAAATTGCATATGGATTAAAACAAAAACTAAAGACCTACAAACAGCAATACAAAAGTTCACTAATGCAATATGTAGAAGACACTTCAAGTTCTGTGGTCACGTATGCAGAATAGACGGCATTAGATCAACAATAAAACTGCTTAATATAGTAAGCCCACGAAAAGCAAGAATATCTCGGTGAGAAGTAGTTAAGCAGGAGATACGAGAAATGACTGTCACAGATGATACCATCAGAGGACGCAAATCCTTTTGAGGCATAGTTGCTAATCATTCATTCACAAAAGAACTTAAAAGCTCATTGTAAAACAGCGGACGAGGAACTCAAAAAACAACACAGCAAGTTCATGAAGAGATTTTAGTAAGAGAAATAGAAAAGGAAGCTGTCACACCAAACTAACAAGTTGAAATGTGCTGTTGAAGAAAGAAAACTGGCCAGACTTGGAGTAAACTATCGTGCTTTTTCAAATAATTTAAAGATATTTTCGTAAAATCGAACGGCATATAAATGCACTCACATTAGAGAGATTAGAGAATAGAGTAGGTGCAAAGATTCCGGTACAAACGATTATATTAATGAAAAGTGTTAAAAAATACCCAAGATACAAATACGTGAAAATGTGGAAAGGTAGAAAACTATGTTTAAATATCTTGCAGAAAAAATACTAGTAAATGTGTTGTGAAAACTGGAAATAGGAGAACAAATCAATTAAAGTTAAATTTTTTTCAGGTGATAAATTTGTTCGAAATACACCTCTGGTCAAGCTCAGTAGTTCTGTCGTTTTCAAGTGCTCATGTACATATGTTGAAACTTGTAATTTTAACAGACTGCACATGTCATAATCACATCATGTATGCTGAAAATGACTGACTGGACAAAATTTTCAACTCTAACTCTATTGCAAACGGTAAGAATGGTTTCATCTGATTCTTGTATTTTGGCTTTAGATCCAAGTGTGAAGAAAACAAAAGACTGATTGAAAGACGATATGACTAGAAATATCTTTGTTAACAGATGTAGCTTTAAATGTGCAAATACATTTAACGGTAGCGTTTTGATTACAATGTTTGTCTCAGCTTTAATAGTTTCCAATGAATTATGAGGATGATATACTAGAGATATCACTCGTAGAAGCAAGAACTAAAATATTAACTTAAAACAAGATACAATGGGTAAGTTTACCAAAGTACACAGAAAATATTTCAGGTAGTTACCTGTTCTAGATCCATATTGAGTGAAGACAATTTAAGCACACAAATGTTACACTACCTTAGAAAATAAATCGGCTATAGCCTCGATCACAACGCTCTAAGAACGATAAAGAATTCAAAATAACTGGTTTCTTAATAATGTTGTGAATAGAGTACTGAATTTACAAATATGTTCATGACAAAAATGAATATGATATATAAAGAAAGATTAAAGAATACTGAAATAACATTAAACAACTTATATAGAAGAACACTAATTTTGTATGTGATCCATGTTGGTATATGTGAAAACAAGAGAAACGAATGTCAAATAATTTACTGCTCTTACATACAGAACTGATGGTAAGGCACAAGGAAAGAAAGGTAACATTTGAATAAGCTCAGCAATTGAGAGATTTATACCGAATAAATTAATAAACGACGGAGCTGATCCTCCTTGATACACAAAACGGGTCATAACACTGTTACAGGAACAACGAAATAAACATGCCAAATTTAAACAGACGCAAAATCCTCAAGATTGTCGATGTTTTACAGAAGCTAGAAATTTAGCTCGGACTTCAATGTGAGATGCCTATAACAGTTTCCACAACGAAACTTTGTCTCGAAATCTGACAGAAAATGTTTCTGGTCATATGCGAAATATGTTAGCGGCAAGGAACAATCAATGCCTTCTCTGCGAGATAGCAATGGAGATAGTATTGAAGACAGTGCTGCCAAAGCATAGTTACTAAACACAGCCTTCCGAAATGCCTTCACAAAAGTAGACGAAGTAAATATTCCAGAAATGAATCAAGAACAGCTGCCAACATGAGTAATGTAGAAGTAAATATCATCGGAGTAGTGAAGCAACTTAAATCACTTAATAAAAGCAAGTCTTCTGCTGCAGACTGCATACCAGTTGGGTTTCTTTCAGAGTATGCTGATGCATTAGCTTCATACTTAACAGTCATATACAACCGTTCGCTTTACGAAAGATCCTTACCCAAAGACTGTAAAGTTACATAGGTCACACCAATATTCAAGAAAGGTTGTAGGAGTAATCCACTAAATTATAGGCCCTTATCATTAACGTCGATATGCATCAGGACTTTGGAACGTATATTGTGTTCGAACATTATGAACTACCACGAAGAGAACGGTCTAATGGCACACACAGTCAACATGCGTTTAGAAAACATCGTTTTTGTGAAACACATCTAGATCTTTATTCGCACGAAGTGTTGAATGCCATTGACATGGGATTTCAGATCGATTCTGTATTTATGGATTTCCAGAAGGCTTTTGACAATGTACCACACAAGCGGCTTGTAGCGAAATTGCGTGCTGATGGAATATCGTCTCAGTTATGTGAGTAGATTTGTTATTTCCTGTCAGAGAGGTGGCAGTTCGTAGTAATTGACGGAAAGTCATCGAGTAAAACGGAAGTGATTTATGGCGTTCCTGAAGGTAGTGTTATAGACCTTTTCTTGTTCCTTACCTATATAAACGATTTGGGAGACAATCTGAGCAGCCGTCTTAGGTTGCTTGCAGGTGACACTGTCGTTTATCCTTACCCGATAGGACTGACGAAGTACATCGAAAAAGTTAAAGAAGGGCAGCATGTTTTGTATTATCGCGAAATATGGGAGAGAGTGTCACTGAAGTGATACAGAATTTGGGCTGGACATCATTAATACAAAGGCTTTTTTCGTTGTGACAGAATCTTCTCACGAAATTCCAATCACAAGCTTTCTCCTCCGAAGGGGAAAATATTTTGTTGACACCGACTTACATACGGAGTAACGATCACCACGAGAAATTAAGGGAAATCACAGCTCTTACGGAAAGATATAATTGTTCGTTCTTTCAGGTCGCTATGCGAAAGTGGTTCGATGAACCCTCTCCCAGACACTTAAATGTGATTTGCAGAGTATCCATGCAGATGTGAATGTAAGGAAGTAAGCGTTTTTAATGTTCTTAGGTACTGTTTCTTCCAAGTGTAGATTTGCAAAGAAGGCTATGGCGTTTCTGTAGCAGCTACCACTTCGGCAGTGACTCGCATCGAGCTTTTTAGGCAGTGCTTACCTTTCATCGGGTGCCTCTCCACCTGTTGCAGGCTTGTGTCGCGGGCAGCTGGGAGTGCAGGCGCCAGTGCTGGTACAGGAGCCTCCGGCGCGCCTGCGTTTCTCCAACTCTACAGGGGCGCAACTCAGCTGCTCAGCGCGAGGAAGTCCACCCCCCGACGTCGCCTGGCTACACCCCAATGGATCTCCCGTCACTGCAGTGCCAGGACTCAGGTGGGAGCAGTTACATTCTCGTTTCTACATCTACATCTACATCCATACTCCGCAAGCCACCTGACGGTATGTGGCGGAGGGTACCTTGAGTACCTCTATCGGTTCTCCCTTCTATTCCAGTCTCGTATTGTTCGTGGAAAGAAGGATTGTCGGTATGCCTCTGTGTGGGCTCTACTCTCTCTGATTTTATCCTCATGGTCTCTTCGCGAGATGTACGTAGGATGGAGCAATATACTGCTTGACTCTCCGGTGAAGGTATGTTCTCGAAACTTTGACAAAAGCCCGTACCGAGCTACTGAGCGTCTCTCCTGCAGAGTCTTCCACGGGAGTTTATCTGTCATCTCTGTAATGCTTTCGCGATTACTAAATGATCCTGTAACGAAGCGCGCTGCTCTCCGTTGGATCTTCTCTATATCCTCTATCAACCCCATCTGGTACGGATCCCACACTGCTGAGCAGTATTCAAGCAGCGGGCGAACAAGCGTACTGTAACCTACTTCCTTTGTTTTCTGTACTAGTCGAAGATTTGTGTGTGATACATATAAACTGTTGTCTCAAAACATGATCAAATTGGAGATACGCGATCTAGAATTGTTTACAGTTCATAAATTCAGAAAAAAATAGTTTATTGGTCGAGTTGGCAATTTATTATTTTGATTGATTACTAATTTCGGCTAAAGTTGATAGCTATCTTCATATAACAGAATACAATTTCTTTGTCTGAAATCACCACCTGGTAGAACACATCGTTCTAAATTTTGTGGAAGCTCCATATCCCTACCTTGTTAAACAACTTACCTTGGGTGATTTTAAAGTAATGTTTCATCGAGCTGTATAATAATACGGAGCTATGCAACCTGCACAAAATTTATGACAATGTGTCGTACTGGTTGGAGGCAGCGCAAAAAAATGTTGTCCTCTGAACTAAAGACAGCTAACAATTTTAGCCAAAACTGGTAATAAACGTGAATAATAAAATGCGATCTTCAAGGTCTTGAACAAGAAAGATTATTTCCGAACCAATAAACGTAAACACAGAAATTGCTTTGTGATTTTAAAATCGATCTTGGTCTGTGAACACAGAAACTTTCTCCATTCCTTTGCGGAATTTCACATGTAATAGAGACTGCTTGCATGATAAGGGAGACATCTAACTAAAAAGGCCAGAAAATATCGGGTGCTCCTGGGCACTCAGTAGAGTATATGAGTTGAGAACTAACAAAACCAGTATCTAGCTGGCACTACCTACATAAGACTGGGTAATTAATGAGTCCGCTGAAATATGGATGTCGAAAATACTGATAACGAGAAGTCGCGGGTTCACTTTAAGCTAAGATTGAGGTAAAGAACATAATTGTACAACCTGTCGCTGTTCGTACGATCTACAAGACGGAATGAAAGTAGTACGAAATGCTGGCACTGATTCTGGGAACCAAAGACCACAATAAATGCACAGTTGGCGTTGAAACTAGTTGTTCTATGAACACCTGTGTAACGAAAATATGTACTACCTCAAACTTTAGTTGACGTTCTGACAGATATAGCGTTGATCGCAGCCTCTGGGTTCCATGATCGTTTCCATTCCAATTTTATGGTTACGCCCAGGAACTTCTCCACCACCCAGCACCCCAAGTTACTGATACAGATTCGCCCAAGAAATTAAGATTCTAGCATTACTACACTCCTGGAAATGGAAAAAAGAACACATTGACACCGGTGTGTCAGACCCACCATACTTGCTCCGGACACTACGAGAGGGCTGTACAAGCAATGATCACACGCACGGCACAGCGGACACACCAGGAACCGCGGTGTTGGCCGTCGAATGGCGCTAGCTGCGCAGCATTTGTGCACCGCCGCCGTCAGTGTCAGCCAGTTTGCCGTGGCATACGGAGCTCCATCGCAGTCTTTAACACTGGTAGCATTCCGCGACAGCGTGGACGTGAACCGTATGTGCAGTTGACGGACTTTGAGCGAGGGCGTATAGTGGGCATGCGGGAGGCCGGGTGGACGTACCACCGAATTGCTCAACACGTGGGGCGTGAGGTCTCCACAGTACATCGATGTTGTCGCCAGTGGTCGGCGGAAGGTGCACGTGCCCGTCGACCTGGGACCGGACCGCAGCGACGCACGGATACACGCCAAGACTGTAGGATCCTACGCAGTGCCGTAGGGGACCGCACCGCCACTTCCCAGCAAATTAGGGACACTGTTGCTCCTGGGGTATCGGCGAGGACCATTCGCAACCGTCTCCATGAAGCTGGGCTACGGTCCCGCACACCGTTAGGCCGTCTTCCGCTCACGCCCCAACATCGTGCAGCCCGCCTCCAGTGGTGTCGCGACAGGCGTGAATGGAGGGACGAATGGAGACGTGTCGCCTTCAGCGATGAGAGTCGCTTCTGCCTTGGTGCCAATGATGGTCGTATGCGTGTTTGGCGCCGTGCAGGTGAGCGCCACAATCAGGACTGCATACGACCGAGGCGCACAGGGCCAATACCCGGCATCATGGTGTGGGGAGCGATCTCCTACACTGGCCGTACACCACTGGTGATCGTCGAGGGGACACTGAATAGTGCACGGTACATCCAAAACGTCATCGAACCCATCGTTCTACCATTCCTAGACCGGCAAGGGAACTTGCTGTTCCAACAGGACAATGCACGTCCGCATGTATCCCGTGCCACCCAACGTGCTCTAGAAGGTGTAAGTCAAATACCCTGGCCAGCAAGATCCCCGGATCTGTCCCCCATTGAGCATGTTTGGGACTGGATGAAGCGTCGTCTCACGTGGTCTGCACGTCCAGCACGAACGCTGGTCCAACTGAGGCGCCAGGTGGAAATGGCATGGCAAGCCGTTCCACAGGACTACATCCAGCATCTCTACGATCGTCTCCATGGGAGAATAGCAGCCTGCATTGCTGCGAAAGGTGGATATACACTGTACTAGTGCCGACATTGTGCATGCTCTGTTGCCTGTGTATATGTGCCTGTGGTTCTGTCAGTGTGATCATGTGATGTATCTGACCCCAGGAATGTGTCAATAAAGTTTCCCCTTCCTGGGACAATGAATTCACGGTGTTCTTATTTCAATTTCCAGGAGTGTATATACGCTTTATTATGAAAAGTATTACAACAGTTTTCTTGGGGCTTGCACTTATTTCTTGTTTCCTACACCAGTTTTGTTCGATGTTTGGACCTCACTGAGCCATTGTTCCGACTGTAATTGCACATTTGCTAAGTATTAGTATGACCAGATCGTATGTATATCCTTGGCTGTATATCCTTGGCAAAAGTACCTATAGTATTGCCTGCCCCTCCCCGCCCTCCTTTTTGGGCGTAGCGTAGATATCCTATCGAAAATTAGTGGAGAAAAGTGCAATCACAAAAGCAAGCCGTCTTGCCCTACAGAAGGAGCCCCAGTTGTCATCCAAAAGCAAAGTCTCAGTAACACTCTTCCAAATCCAGTTTTCCACAAATCAATTCCCACTAGCGCTCCTGGTTGCTCAGGTAAACATTCCACTGTCTATTTTGGAAATGAGGTTCTGATTGCCGTATTTCAGCTTCCACAATCGGGGTTCGGTAACTCGTTAACGCTCTACCACCTTTTAATCATGGACATGTCATCGGATGTAGAAAGGTGTGAGCACATATTGGCTCCTGTTAGTGACTAACTTTACTTAAACTTTTCAGCTGGAGATCGAAGTACAGTAAGCCCAGTGACGCGCGAGTACAGCTTATCGCCATTTTCCGTCCTTTTCGAAAGGTTTAATCATTAGCATGACGCAGTATTATTCAGATAGATCGCCCAACAACTGCCTCTAGTGCAATTCCTGCAGCATGGGAGGTGTTGGGATGGACTCTGTAAAACTGTGCGATAATATGGGTAGACACTGGTCCTCCCAAACGGACTACACCTCGACAAGATTACTGGAAGCTGTTCCAGAGCTCAAGGTACCACGTGTCGTTCACCGCTGACGTTACACCACTAACATCAGAGATGTTCATTATCTAGGCTCAAAGTCAACTGGGACTTGGAGTCTCGTTTCTGTTTGTGGCGGTCACGTCAACGCGAAAGAGTATGCGGTCTGACTGAAGGTCACACGAAGCCGCAATTCTAGCTACTCATACAAGGTGTGTAAGAAAAGTAACGAACTGGTTTTTTATCTACAAAAGTTTTCATTTTTTCAAACAACAACATCGCTTCTTCAAAGCACTTCCCTTCTGCAGCTACACATCGGCGGAGACGCTGTTCCCAGTCCTGGTAGCACCGCTGAAAGGCTTCAACTAGTAGGGTCTTTAAGATGTCGGAAACATTTTTCTGAATGACCTCCACAGTCCCAAAATAACGTCCATTTACGAAATTTCTCAATTTCTGGAAAAGAAAAAGTAACAGAGACTCAGATCAGGTGAACAGGGGGGCTATGGAGCAACAGGAATGCCTTTTGGAGCCAAAAAATTCCTTGATGGAATTGGTTGCGACGTGGAACGTTGTCATTATGCGGCATCCACTTGTCTGCACTGTCCGGTCTCACTCGATTCAGCATCTTACTCAGCCTCTCGAGCACATCTTTGTAAAACATTTGGTTGACCGTTTGTCCTCGAGGAACAAATTCTTCAAGTACGATATACGTACTGTTAAAAAAGCAAATCAGCATTGTTTTGCCCTTTGATTTGATTATTCGAGTTTGTTTTCGGTCGATTAGATGTCGCAGTGTGCCACTCCTCACATTGCCACTTTGCCTCAGGATTTCACTCAAAAATCCAAGACTCATCACCTTTGGTCACACAACGGAACCATTCGTGGTCATTGGCAGTGCTCTCAAGATAATCAACGCACACGTTTCTTCGAGTGTCCTTCAGCTCAGTTGAGATTTTTCGGCACCATTTTGGCACAAATCTTTCGCATGTGCCAATCTGCGGTCAAAATTTGATGTACAATGAAAATGTTTAAGTTTAGCAGGTCACGCATCATCTTTATTTTTAAAGTCTGATCTGACAAGAGCACGAACAAGTTCGACATTTTCGTTGGTTATTGAAGCAGAAGGCCTCCCTGAGCGATGTTCATCTCCACCGTATTCTCCTTCCAAAATTGATTTGTGCCAGCGAAAAATTTTTGTTTTGAGAAGGGATGTTCCCCATAGGTCTGTTTCAACTTTTTAAAGATCGCGCTCGTAGACTTCCCAAGCATAACAAAAAACTTGATTGCTAACGTTGCTCTAAATTCCACTGTTCCATTTTCGCAACACAAAACAAAAACACTACGTTACTGATGGTGCTCTCGAAAAGCACGTGATGGCTGTACGAAGCTGAAACTCAGATGAGCACCTGAAGGGGATGAACACATCGGTCTACGCAAGTATAACAACACAGCAATGCCAGATATCTCGCAGTGACGTCATTACCTTACTCACTTGACTCGTGGATGTCTAACTTCTGTAACCATCGCATACGGAGCTGTTGGATATGACGTCAGGTATGAATTGGTCATTTCTCAAGAAAGAATGTCAAGAATAAAAAACTTGTTGTCAGACCTTTCATGACAGAAGTACTGAACAACATATTACAGGAGGACAACGCAAGATCTCACACTGCAGTTCACATCACAGTCTACTTATTTGTGACTGACCTGCACAGTCCAGTTATCTGTCACACACAGAGCACGTCCCAGATGCAAAGGAGAGAAATAGTTTCGTACCAGCCTCCATTCACAAAAAGACAAATATATTTCATGTAGGGACAGAAATTCTTGATTATGACTTTTGGAGGCTGTTTGTTTCCAGGACACAACGACTACTTCTAAAATGCCATTGGAGATCAAACTTCATAATGATGTTTATGATAGGCATCAGTTACAAATCTATTGAAAGATTTATAATTTAATGCCATTATGCGATGAATGTCTCAACAAAATTTGATAACTGTCGAACTAGTGTCTGATGGAGTACCAATATCCATTATTGTCAGTGTATGATGAAGATGGTCGTCCTGCGGCTTCGTGAATTGTGTACCTGTGAAATCAAACTCAGTTTACAGGAAGTGTAGCATGTTTTAATTCGATACACTGGCTTATATTTTGCTTCAGTTAGCCTACCATTTTAGTATTATTTTCGTAGGGACCACGAAGGAGGTACCTGCAAACCTTTGCATTTTGTTTGTGAAGGCTTCATAGGGAGAATACAGCGACTGATTGACATCTAGGTTTGGAAAACTGTTTTTACTCCATTGCAGATGAGCTTCATAGAAAACTGTTTCAAGTTATTTTATAATTATCAAAAAAGTGTAAGAAATGATGTTGCATAATGCTGAGCCATTTCATTGCATTGCACTCAAATTAAATATTCGTCTTTGACTTATTCCCACACCCCCAGAGGCTGCTCTCTGTAGAATATGACAGATGTAATGTAATAGCGATGAAGAATAAGCTGGATGAAGCTGCACCTCATTAGACTGCATAAACAGAGTTTAGGGGTTTAAGCGCAGATGCATTTATTGGTGACTGAGGACAGTGTACTGAACAACATTACATCGGTATTTGCTCCATTTGCATGTATTGGTGACTGAGGACAGTGTACTGAACATTACATCAGTATCTGTTCCATTTGCAGAATAATAATTATAGCTATAAGAAGTAGCATGTTTTAGGTTAGTTGCTACCTCCAGGTACATAAGGCAAGACATTTGTGTTTATTTTGCTCTGGAAAGCAGGTCAGATGTTGAAGTGTGAACACTTGGATGCAAAACGGTAAGTCTACACTCACAGGCGTAGTCCAGTTAAGACCGATTCACACTGGGACACTAGTGACGGTCGCCAGTGATGGTCACTGGTAATTGTGATGAAGACTCCTGGATAACCAGTGTCCAACACAGTAGGTATTGCAAACTGGTTAGTTAGTGAAATGGACTCAAGCGAGGAGGAACTTTTGTTGGTACTTCTAAGCAAGAAGAGGAGCAGGAGAATGAAGACAAAACGTTCATTACACTTACATTCACTGCTACGAGATCGGCTGGAGAAAGTTTTGTTCCATATTCTTAATGTCGATCTGAGACAAGATGAGAAGTCTTCTCAGTATTTTTGAATGTCGAAAACTTCATTTGATGAACTGCTAAGAGAAGTGAAAGAAGAAATCACAGGAATGGACAATAATACTTTAACTGTATTTTTCGGACAACGATAAGAAGCCCACTTCATTTTGTTATGAAAAGTTTGCAATATACGTAATTTTTTTTAATTTTTTTATTTAGATTTCTTCTTCACTCGCGCCGTAGGAGTGAGTTCATGGTTTCCACGCTAATACATTATGTCCCTTCTTATCGCACTGAAACTGCGTAACGGTACACTTAATGCTGGTAAATTCGAAGAAAAGGGGTTAGGGATGCGAATGTACTTGAAGGTTACAACCCTCCTAGCGTTTACAGGCGTAGTAACTAAATTTCGCTAGTGTTTTATTGTCCAAAAAAATGAGGTATTAAATTTGAAAAAAGAACAACTTACGAATTTCGTTTTTTTCATCTGTGCTCTTCTCAACTGAAATCAGACAGTAACTTCGTTACAATTTCTTGACACCCATTCGTTTTACCACTTTGTTGCTAAAGGCATCGCTTTTGACATCCCAAATAGCAGGACAACTTTCCACATCACTTATAAAGTCATTCGTGTTAATCAAATCTTAACTCGCGGCTACAATGGGTACAGTATAATGTAGAACGAATGTTTCGCGTCACTGTCTCAGAAATGACTATCGTCTGTTGGCAAATCTGCAGCAGTGTGTCTGTGATCTGTGTCCCAGTGCGAACACTCCAATTCAAACTAATGCATGTCCGGCGGTGACTGCTGTGAACACAGGGACCTTGTCCGTCAGATGTGGAGAGGGAGAGTCACTGCTGCGTCACAGTGGCTCGGTGAGGTAGTGTAGTGTCCCTGCGTGAATCCTCCAGTTCAAACGAATGTATCTCTGTCGGTGACCATCGCTGGTGACCGTCACCAGTGTCCCAGTGTGAAACGGGCCTTAGTGGTGCAGTTACAACGGTGCAGAGAACATCAAGTAAGTGGTAACATATTAAGGTACTGACGATCACAGTATCAGCAATTACACCAATAATTCCCTGCATGCTGGGAAAAGGATTAGAGTGGATCTCACACCGAAAGTTATAACGAGAAGGACAAACTCGTGTGTACATTAATAGTGTAACCGACAGTAGATAAACAAAGCACGACGAGAGTGCAGAATGATGACAGAAAAACTTAATTTTGAAATCGGGTTTTCATTAGAGGCAGAGTAGAGATATCCGCCGTGTCGACTGTACTGAAGTCTTCCTGCCGTCACGTAGACAGAACGACAGTGTCGCAAAGAGCTGCGACAAACACATGGCACAGCTGTTGCTCTGAAAATCTCTGACACCTGACACTAGTATATCAGACAGACATGACGCAAAGTGAAATCATGTCAACTCGTGTGACACATTTTCATCACTGAACATACATTTGCACAAAAGTTACTGGGGTCAAAATGTAAATGCCAGGAAGCAAGCATGCGGGAATGTACAATGGCACAATTCCTATATACCCAACACTTACTTCGATATCAGATCGGAAAAATTTGAAAACGTTGCTAGACGACACTTTAAATGGCGAGCAACATGAATGTACCTGTACTGCTAATCAGAATTTACACAATTAACATATCTAATTTTCTTATAATGTAACGGTAACACCGACCATATGAAACGACAATCGATGCTAACGTTACACCTCTGTGAGGAATTTTTCAGAAAGCTGGCCGCGAATAACCTAATGGAAACAGAATACTCAAACCGAGATTCGTTTCTGAAACACTCCAACAAAGAACAACTAACAGTAAACAAGTGGGTCAGGGAACAGACGTTCGCCCTGAAAAAAGTAAGTTGTGACATTACATATTAATACTGGTTGCCAGCCTAATTAGGAATCCTAGTGTCAAGCAATGTAGTAAAATAAAAGGCAGTGGGCAGTGCTAGAGCTAACCTAACCTTCCCTGACACACACACAAACTCTTCCTTTATATTTGTTCACTCTACAACACAGTGACTTCACCTTGCTGATAAATGTAATAACGACTTGGAAGATAGACAAACAAATAGTCAATGCGATAGCAAACACTAACGTATGCTTCTCAACAACATGCTCCCTAAATGATTTAGATCCAGCAGTTTGTATAACCAATCACTAACACCCATGAAACTATTAGCAATACTAAACAGGAAAGAGCATGAAATGATTCTGATTTAAATGAGGGGGTATGTTAATGATCATATTGTATAACATCATTCCTTAGTACAGCGTCTCTATGCCTGTACATTAACCAACTTGAACCAGAACAGCTAACAAAGTAAATATTCCTTTCTTAAACTCGCTGTGAAGCAATTAAACAGAATGCAAATCTAACTACACTTGGTCTGAAGGAGCCTTTGCTTTGCTTCTTTATTGGTTATGTAAAGCACAACAAATTATAATTCTTTAAATAACAAATGTGGTTTGACAAGCAGTGTTTTAACCCTCTCAAAATATAGTTGGCTGTGCAAAAGCCAACACAACATTAAATTCAACTACAAACACTTTCTCGTGAAATGAAAACTGATAAAACTTAGTAATTCCAATCAAAGTGTATATTCGTATTAACCTTACGTCTCAAGTAAAGCAAATTATTTAAGGAAATGAGTGCAGATTGGTCTAAAAATGCACTAGAAGTGGAGTATTTCTCAAACTATAAAACTGAATTTTAAACTTAACAGCTCCATACAAAACAAAGCAATAATAACTATTTGTACAGCTACCAAATAAGTCTTTCCATAATAAGCTATGACACTCGGAATTAAATTCACTAGGATAGGATTCCTGTTCAGGTTTGTGATTTGGGATAATCATGGGTGTAAGACAGAGTTTTTAGGAACACCACAATTATCATTAAAATCAACCAAATTTCAAAAATACCTTGTCCATTTATAGTGTGCCAAACAAGGCTGGTGGTACTGGTGGCGTAATTTGCAGTGGCTGTTAACATGGGAGCGATGCAGCCATGGCAGTACTGTTGGCCTCGCCCTGTTGCAGATCTTTTTAGCATTGCAAGGCGCTTTTTTCCTCCTCCTCCTCCTTATTTGAGGGCCACGTCACCTTATCGAGGTCCTTATTATCTCTCCTACCTTCAATTAACTTCTTGCTGGCATATAAATTCTTAAAACCTTTCCATTCCCGTTGTGTGAGGCCGCTGTACAGATCGTCTATTTGCACGCGCCATTCTGTCTCCTATTAAACTCATATGCGCCAGTTACACTACTATTTGTACTGCTACTCGCGCTTTCTCTTACCTCTACGAATCCGCCCGCTTCTTCTTCGACTACAGAATTATTATTTGCAGCAGCGATTTCGCTTCTATCTACTGTGGCGTTTACATTCTGTTCCTCCGCCTCACACACGGCTTCTCTTGGAACAGCTGGAATATTTGCACCGGTCGTTGCTCCCTGACAGCTTATAAGTTTGCTAACGCCGGTCTTGCTGACTGCTATCGTGGAAACATCAGAGCGCGCACCTGCCGTGCGTGCTGCGTTGCGCTTTGCCGCACGACTGCTTTCCTGTTTCATTATTCGGTAACTACTTCGGTAAAAGATACTTCGTCTGGGCCGGTAAATTCTGTGTGCTACAGTTAAGCCCTCAACATAGGTGGTATTCAATTTTCTGTATCGCTCTGGTGTGAATTTCGTGCAGAAAAACCTCTACCGCCATTGACATAGTTTCCTCTTCCTCTGCACCTACTTCTATCTCTTTGAATCACATCGCCATCGTTTTGTTCGTCATGATTACGGTTGTTTCTCTTAGTATTATAATGGCGGTTATCCCTGTTTCCTCGCCAGATGTCTCTGTCTTCCACCCTTTCTAAGAATGCTAAGAAGCTTCTGTGTTTTCCCCCTATGTATCGTTTAGAATCTTCTGGGAGCTTTTTCCATTGCTCCCAGCTAATTTCGGATGCTGATCTTCTACATCTCAAGTGTGTCAAATTCCAGTACCAGTATTTGCAGAAATCTTTAAAGAATTCCTTCCGCTATTATCAAGGAGTTTAGCCATGATAAACTCCCACCATAAGCAGTTCTTCTTTTGTTCAGACCGGTGTTCTTCAGTGAATTTCTGTTTAAATTTGTCAAAAGCCATTTTCTCGGTATTCAGGTTAAGTCCCCAGCGCTTGGCATCACCTGCCAAGGCGCTAATCATCGCATTTATCTTTTCTTCATCAGATACATAATCAGGAAAAATACTTTCGCAATTCTTTACGAAATCTAATGGATGTCATCCGTTATGTTTCTTGGCCGGATGGAACCTTTCGTCGCCTTCCAACTACTTGTTAATTCATGCTATGTTACTAATTACACGGCCTGCCTCATATTTTACATTCAAGGTAACAATTTTTTCTCGATTTTTTGAAGTGTTTTGATCACACTTTTGTTCGTATTGAACAACTATTTACTTAAAATATTTTCTGTATCTGAAACTGTTCTTTTCAAATGTGGCAATGCGTTCTTGAAATCCCTTAGTTTACAGACGAAAAGTTTTTTCGTCCATTTTCTTCACAGCCAAAGGTTCTATTTTTTTCTTGGATAGTAAAGATTTCATCATCGGACCTCTCATTTATATAATTAATTTGTCCTGCATATTAGCGATGTTTTCACTTATGGAATTAATTTCATTTTTCATTTCAGTGACAGTACAAGTTAAAGTACCTACGTTTTGGTCTACCTGTTTAATCTGTTGACTTAGTTTTGTGTTATGAAACTTCATTTGGCTTTTGAGATCGCTAACCTGTGTTTTAAGCTGGCTTGCAATTTGGTTGTCAAGACCACTGATTTGTGATTTCATTTGATCGGACAACATTTTTCAATAGTCAGTCACAGTCAATAGTTGTCTACTTTCTTCTTGTACCAAATTTTCGTGCTCTGACTCACCTTATATGCCTCTTTCGGTTTACTTGTGATGAATCAAACATGTCAACTGATTTGTTCACATAACCTCTATCGTCTACAAAGTTCTCATCGCTTGGGACGGTCTCAACATTTTGATCTGTTTCTTTACGTATTCGTGATAATGCTTGTATGCTAGCTGCCTATAACGAGTGCCTTCTATTACCTGCTCGCGTGAGCTGCTACGTCTACCAGCAGCATTTCCCATGGCACCTGGGACTATTTCCTTTCGTTCGCTAGGTGTAGTTACTGCACTCACACCTTTGTCCATTCTGAATGTATATTACAATTTACTTTTGTATTCAGTGTCCACTGTTGTTCACTCTACTGTAACTGATTGCACCCTTGTGCCACTGGACATTCAATGCTCGAGGTACAATACTTTTTTCCATAAATACTTATTTTATTTTATGATCGAAAACAATAAACATCCTGTCACATGACGCCAAGTTTAACGGTATCACCGACCATCATAAACTACAATCGATGCTAACGTTATACCTCTGTGAGGAATTTTTCAGAAAGTTATGCGCGAGATAAACTAATGGAAACAGAACAATCAAACTGGGATTCGTTTCGGAAACACTCCAAAAGAGATAACTAACAGTAAACAAGTGGGTCAGGGAACAGACGTTCACCCTGCAAAAAAGCAAGCTGTAACATTACGTATTAATACCGGTCACCAGCCTATTTAGGAGTTCTAGTGTCAAGCAATGTAATAAAATAAAAGGCAGTGGGCAGCGCTAGGGCTAACTTAACCTTCCTTGACCTACCCACAAAATTCTTTCTTTATGTTTGTTCACACTACAACTCAGTAACTTAACCTTACAGATAATTGTAATACTGACTTGGAAGTTAGACAAACAAATAGTCAAAGAGATAGCAAACAATAACGTATGCCTCTCAACAACACGCACCTTACATTAATTAGATCCAGCAGTTTATAGAATCAATCACTAACACACATGAAACTATTAACAATACTAAACAGGGAAGAGTAAGAAATGATTCTGATTGAAATGAGGGGATCTGTTAACGATCATATTGTATAAAATCGTTACTTAGTACAGCGCCTCTATGCCTGTGCATTAACCAACTTGAACTAGAACAGCTAACAAAGTAAATATTTCTTTCTTATACTCGTTTTGCAGCAATTAAACAGAATGCAAATCTAACTGCACCGGATCTGAAGGAGCCTTTGCTATGCATCATTATTGGTCATGTAAAGCACAACAAACTATAATTCTTTAAATAACAAATGTGGTTTGTTAAGTAGTGTTTTTAACCTACTCAAAATATAGTTGGCTGTGCAAATGCCAACACAACATTAAATTCAAGTTCAAACACTTTCTCTTTTAATGAAGACTGATAATACTTTGTAATTCTGATCAAAGTGTATATTCAGATTAACTTTACTATTTTCAGGCAGATTTTCAAGTAAAGCAAATTATTTAAGGAAAAGACTGCAGATTGGTCTAAAAATGCACTGGAAGTGGAGTATCTCTAAGAATATAAAACTGAACTTTAAACTCTATAGCTGCATACGTTATAAAGCAACAATAACTATTTTTAAAGCTGCCAAATAAGTCTTTCCATAATAAATTATGACACTCGGAATTAAATTCACTAGGATAGGATTCCTGTTCAGGTTTGTGATTTGGGATAATCACGGGTGTAAGACAGAGTTTTTAGCAACACCACGATTATCATTAAAATCAACCAAATTTCAAAAATACCTTGTTCATTTATAGTGTGCCAAACAAGGCTGGTGGTACTGGTGGCGTAATTTGCAGTGGCTGTTAACATGGCAGCGATGCAGCCATGGCAGTACTGTTGGCCTCGCTCTGTTGCAGATATTCTTGGCGTCGTAATTATATTTTATAGGGCCAGAAAACCATGCCATGATAATAGTATCACCAAATGCAGCATCCGAGGCCCATAAATACTTCTCGTAAGCTCTTCTGTCCTCAAAACGTCAGGAATATAAGCCACAACAATCCGCTACTGCTAGTGATATGTCAACCACCGCACTGTTCACCCGAGACTCACTACCCGTCAAAAAGGACGAGTTACCACTTGCGCGCCAACCACACCTTTTAAATTCCGCCAGGTTAGTTCCATAGCTGCGGGGCTTGTCCACATCTTTTAGTTCAACCCTACGTTCCCTAATTACGGACCAAGACCTTTATAGTACATTATATAACAAGTATTCCAGTAGTTATTTAAATCTACAAGGACAGATTAAATAACAGCGTTCAAAAGTTCACATAACTGAAATACGTACACATGGTCAAGGAATTTCATGACAGATACAACACTCTACAGAAGCAACACTACAAATTGACGTAGAAATATCGATACAGATACAAAGTAGGTTGAAAATAGGTGTTACAATAAGATCATCAGTTGGACATCACAGCCTACAGTTCACAATAATGAACCATTGTCATAGGTGGAAGATGAAGTATGTGAATAGGGATATGAACCTTAGAGCTTTATATATACAGTCTGGCGACTGTCTACTGAACGAACGGTCTGTGTCACATGAAACTGGTTGGTTGGTTTGTGGAGGTTGAAGGGACCAAACCACAAAGGCCATCGGTCCCCCACATGATACTATTGAACTGTTGTGTACCAAGCAGTTGACAAACCTCGACCACCTCCTGCTTCATCCAACGCATCATATCCGTCCGCCGATAGTGTGGACAGCCACCATAGGAAGCGCTGACAACAGTGGATCACATTACTTCTCCCTTGTACGTTCAGAAATGGAAAATGCACCATGCACCACAGACAGTCACACAGTTCCACACCAACAATTAGTCGAGTTCAGTACCTGCAGTCCACGCAGTACAGGACTCTAAAGATTACCTTCCTGCTTAGGAGTTGCTGTATAGTAAACCTCAACCAGTAACAAAGTGTCTGCACTATTGCATTCAGTTATAGTGTCAAGACAAAATACTGCAAAGAGAAAGCATAATTAGTTAGAATCACCACATTAGGGCCGGCCGCAGTGGTCGTGTGGTTCTAGGCGCTGGAGTCTGGAACAGCGAGACCGCTACGGTCGCAGGTTCGAATCCTGCCTCGGGCATGGATGTGTGTGATGTCCTTAGGTTAGTTAGGTTTAACTAGTTCTACGTTCTAGGGGACTAATGACCTCAGAAGTTGAGTCCCATAGTGCTCAGAGCCATTTCAACCATTTTTGAACCACATTAGATTTAGGACATAAACTGCAACACATCAGACTGTAACAAAATTAAGTACGATTTTGTAACATACTCTTAATATGTGTTATTTGTTATTACTTATTGTATTGCCACATTTCTGTTATAGAGTAGCCTATGAAACAAGTCTTAATTAGGAAGAATGAAGTGGCTACCTTCCACGAGCTATAACAGTTTTATGCTGCAATGGGTGTTCATGCTGAATTAATAGTTTCATTCAGTTACTACATTCATGACATAAATTAAAAATGCTTCATATATACACTCCTGGAAATTGAAATAAGAACACCGTGAATTCATTGTCCCAGGAAGGGGAAACTTTATTGACACATTCCTGGGGTCAGATACATCACATGATCACACTGACAGAACCACAGGCACATAGACACAGGCAACAGAGCATGCACAATGTCGGCACTAGTACAGTGTATATCCACCTTTCGCAGCAATGCAGGCTGCTATTCTCCCATGGAGACGATCGTAGAGATGCTGGATGTAGTCCTGTGGAACGGCTTGCCATGCCATTTCCACCTGGCGCCTCAGTTGGACCAGCGTTCGTGCTGGACGTGCAGACCGCGTGAGACGACGCTTCATCCAGTCCCAAACATGCTCAATGGGCGACAGATCCGGAGATCTTGCTGGCCAGGGTAGTTGACTTACACCTTCTAGAGCACGTTGGGTGGCACGGGATACATGCGGACGTGCATTGTCCTGTTGGAACAGCAAGTTCCCTTGCCGGTCTAGGAATGGTAGAACGATGGGTTCGATGACGGTTTGGATGTACCGTGCACTATTCAGTGTCCCCTCGACGATCACCAGTGGTGTACGGCCAGTGTAGGAGATCGCTCCCCACACCATGATGCCGGGTGTTGGCCCTGTGTGCCTCGGTCGTATGCAGTCCTGATTGTGGCGCTCACCTGCACGGCGCCAAACACGCATACGACCATCATTGGCACCAAGGCAGAAGCGACTCTCATCGCTGAAGACGACACGTCTCCATTCGTCCCTCCATTCACGCCTGTCGCGACACCACTGGAGGCGGGCTGCACGATGTTGGGGCGTGAGCGGAAGACGGCCTAACGGTGTGCGGGACCGCAGCCCAGCTTCATGGAGACGGTTTCGAATGGTCCTCGCCGATACCCCAGGAGCAACAGTGTCCCTAATTTGCTGGGAAGTGGCGGTGCGGTCCCCTACGGCACTGCGTAGGATCCTACGGTCTTGGCGTGCATCCGTGCGTCGCTGCGGTCCGGTCCCAGGTCGACGGGCACGTGCACCTTCCGCCGACCACTGGCGACAACATCGATGTACTGTGGAGACCTCACGCCCCACGTGTTGAGCAATTCGGCGGTACGTCCACCCGGCCTCCCGCATGCCCACTATACGCCCTCGCTCAAAGTCCGTCAACTGCACATACGGTTCACGTCCACGCTGTAGCGGCATGCTACCAGTGTTAAAGACTGCGATGGAGCTCCGTATGCCACGGCAAACTGGCTGACACTGACGGCGGCGGTGCACAAATGCTGCGCAGCTAGCGCCATTCGACGGCCAACACCGCGGTTCCTGGTGTGTCCACTGTGCCGTGCGTGTGATAATTGCTTGTACAGCCCTCTCGCAGTGTCCGGAGCAAGTATGGTGGGTCTGACACAACGGTATCAATGTGTTCTTTTTTCCATTTCCAGGAGTGTATATTCAACGATTTAATAATCCGAAAACTCTCTGTGATTTAGTCTCTTAACTAACATTCAAAAGGGATTTTATTTTGTTGCCTCTGTATAAAAATGTACAGTATATCTTTTAAAATAAAATTCCAGTGAGATTAAAATTATTCTCAATGAAGACAGAAAAGGTTAGGATGAATTGAAAATCTGAGTGGAAAAGCAATTCTCACAATTAAACAATATCAGGCTGCAGAATATTAGTTAGGGTTGACAATACTATGCAGCAGGGTATTTTCCAAATGTGCTTGTGGCCAAAAGCGATACTGGTAGCCACAGTTGTAAATCTTTGTTAATCCCACCTTTTGAGTTCTTATGGTGATATTTCCATAGATACTTTCATCCCCCAACACCTATTTATCTAGAATTTAAATACAAATTTTCGAAGATTTAGTTTTAAAACTGTTCTAATAAACGAAATATTTTCATAAACATTTTCGTCCCCTATTTTACCCCTTCAGGGATAGCTTTTCCAAAAACACTGAAACACGTATCTTTTCCTAACCAAGAAGCCAAATTCAAATTATCTTAGATTTAACTTAAAAAATTCTTTCATAGTGAAATATTTTCACAAAAATTTCCATCCCTTAGGGGATGAATTTCGGAAAACACTAACACTTTTTTCCAATCAAAAAGACAAATATCAATTTTCATAATTGTAGCTTCGAAAATGCTTTATTAGGACTTTAGTAACGGTTTATTTTCCAAAAAAGGCGTCACCCACTATTGTTTCCCATAGTGATTGAATTTCTAAAAACGCTGAAGTTCGTACTTCAGTTTATAATTTAAATGTCAATTTTTGTAGTTTTATCTTCACACTGCCTTAATAGCGGCATATTTTCGAAAAACATTCCATCCCATACTTCACCTCCTTTGGGGTGGAATTTCGATAAATTCCTTACTAAACGATATCTACAATATAATTGCAACACCCTCTCCAAATTTCAATTTTCTATCATTAGCTGTTTGGGCTGGGTGGTGATGAGTTAATGAATCAGACAGGTCCTATTTCACTCCCTTAGGGATTGAATTACCAAAATCACTTAAACACCCTATGATTTATTTCCAACCTAGAAGCTAAATACAAATTTTCATACATTTGTTTTGAAAATGCTTTCGTGATGAAACATTTCTATAAAAATTTTCATCACCTGTTTCACCTGTTTAGGGTTTTGAATTTACAAAAACACTGAAACACGTATTTTTTATTTCTAGTCGAGAAGTTGTATACCAATTATGACAGATGTAACTTTAAAAATGCTTTAGTGGTTCTCTACTAATATCTTGTTTTTAAGATAAATTTCACCAACTATTTCACATGCCTAGGAGTTAAATTCCCAAAAATGCTGAAACACGTATTTATTTGTTTCTGGCCCAGAAATCAAATACCGATTGTCGTAGCTCTAGCTTCAAAATTGTAGTAATAGAGACATTTTTTAAAAAAAACCTTTCATCCTACATTTCACCCCCTTATAGGGGGGAATGTCAAAAATCCCTCTTAAACGACACCAACATATAATATCAACACCCTCTGCAAATTTCAAGTTTCTATCCTTAGTGGTTTGGGATGGGTGGTGATGAGTCAGTGAGTCTGTCTGTCTGGCCATTGTCTTCTATACAGGGCTATTTAAAACGAAGGAACAAATTTCAAACATTTATATCCTCCAATTTATGAAAGGTAGTTCCATAATGTCAACGCTCCTGGACATACTATAGTTTAAACACTTCGGGTAGACATTCCAATCACGGCCGCGTTAGCGCTGTTGCTTTCTTCTTTATGGAAAAAACTGTGACAGCACTGGCCTATCTAGGCATGCTTCAAAACTCGTTCTTTCCTCACCTTGAAGATGATTCAGGTGACTTCATCTTCATCGAAGATGGTGCCCCGCCTCATGTCCGACGTTATCTGAATGACACCATTCCAGGACGCTGGATTGGAAGAGGTGGGCAGAAGATGAACTTCATCGCCGGTGGCTTCCCAGGTCTCCAGAACTCACACCTTCTTTTATCTTTGGGGTTACGTAAAAGACCGCCTTTTTATCCCCCCGATGCCTGACTCCCTAGAAATTCTGCGACATCACATTGTTGAAGCTCTGAAGTCGATAACCAGAGACCGTCTCCTTCATGTATGGCAGGAAATGAGCCACCGTTTTGATATTTGTCGTGTAACACAAGATGCTCACATTTAATGCACGAAAATTTGAACTTTTCTCTTTCCAGGAACGCTGGAATTGTTTCTATCTTTTGTAGTTTGGAGGCAATAAATGTTTGAAGT
The DNA here is from genome assembly GCF_023864275.1 of Schistocerca cancellata. Taxonomy (NCBI): domain Eukaryota; kingdom Metazoa; phylum Arthropoda; class Insecta; order Orthoptera; family Acrididae; genus Schistocerca; species Schistocerca cancellata. The sequence continues at coordinate 1,251,789,868 of NC_064626.1, forward strand.
CTGCTCCTTCTTTCTGAACACCCCTGTATATAAGGTTAATGGTTAAAATGGCTCTGACCACTATGGGACTTAACTTCTAAGGTCATCAGTTCCCTAGAACGTAGAACTACTTAAACCTAACTAACCTAAGTACATCACAAACATCCATGCCCGAGGCAGGATTCGAACCTGCGACCGTCGCGGTCGCGCAGTTCAAAACTGTAGTGCCTAGAGCCGCTCGGCCATCCCGGCTGGCCTATATAAGGTTAATTCATATGATAAATCTTGTTACAGTATTTCATAAATTTTTGTCTTCCTGGTAACTGGCACAGAAATGAAATGTACATTGTTGATTTTTATACACATTCTTGAGGCTTCTGTTTTTGCAACCTGTAGCATATGATTCATATAATGTAATATGTGATACAATCTTTTGGATTATCGTAGAAAACTTTTGCCCTGCCATTCAAAATGTTCCCTTTTTAAACTCCAGCCTATGGCTTGATCCTTTGCATTACACAGCCACCTCATGTTTCTAGTTGTGCAATGTGTTCTTTGTTTCCTGTACATCTCTGCCCTCGCATAACGCTGCGCAGCCTCAAATAGGGGTTCAAGCTTCTGCACACTCTCACATTTCATTTAACGCATCCCGCAATTTTCCGCTGCACGTGTCACGTTACGAGCACAGTGGCACCCGCGAGCTGCTGCTGTTCCTACACGCTTCAGGGCGCTGGCTGTGACGTCACAGTGCGGAAGGTTGGCGCGCCTTATGCTAATTAGCGGACGCAGCCAAATGTGCTGATGCATAGTTGTGCTGCGCTGGTTGCGGCACGAGCAGGGACATCGCTTCGCGCGTAATGGAGTGTCGAGATCCATCGGCCCGGAAAGTCTCCCGCGCTGGAACGATGTTGAAAGCCAGGTAACCAGACACAAGAACATGACCCGTAACAACAGCTGTAAATATGGCCTCGGAGAATATTAGATAAATTGGCTGTGCCTTTTCAAATGAATCATGCCGACTTTTGCCTTAAGCGTATTAGGGAAGTCACGGTAAACCTAACCATCGGTTAGCGGACAACGATTTCAGTCTCTGCCCTCCCAAATAACAGTGTCCTACGAGTGTCACCTCAACACCCTTCCTCTTAGAGAATTGGGGATATAACAGCTCATAAACCGTTTTCTTACAAGGTGTGCTTCATCTCTAGCCACCCCACTGCATTAAATTGTTCCTGCTGATATTATGTCACAAGTTATAGAGCAGAATGTCTCTTGCAACAAGAAAAAAAAAACCGAACTCTCGCTATTCATAATATTAGAGCCTGTAAATGGAACGTACAGTATCTACCCATATAAGCCAAAACTTGATGAGTGCTGTTATCATGCGAACACGTGACGTGGTAAGGAAAGTATATAGTGGGAGTGCAGAGAATTGGGGAATTATTCCAGAGGCGATAAAGACTGCAAATAGATAAATTCATTGACATCAGCGACTGTGAAAAATGGCAGCTTTTTATGGGCTGGCGTCTGTGAATGAGCATCTCGGAAACCGAAAGGCTACATCTACATCTACATCTACATCCATACTCCGCAAGCCACCTGACGGTGTGTGGCGGAGGGTACGTTCAGTACCTCTATCGGTTCTCCCTTCTATTCCAGTGTCGTATTGTTCGTGGAAAGAAGGATTGTCGGTATGCCTCTGTGTGGGCTCTAATCTCTCTGATTTTATCCTCATGGTCTCTTCGCGAGATATACGTAGGAGGGAGCAATTTACTGCTTGACTCTTCGGTGAAGGTATGTTCTCGAAACTTTGACAAAAGCCCGTACCGAGCTACTGAGCGTCTCTCCTGCAGAGTCTTCCACTGGAGTTTATCTATCATCTCCGTAACGCTTTCGCGATTACTAAATGATCCTGTAACGAAGCGCGCTGCTCTCCGTTGGATCTTCTCTATGTCTTGTATCAACCCTATCTGGTACGGATCCCACACTGCTGAGCAGTATTCAAGCAGTGGGCGAACAAGGGTACTGTAACCTACTTCCTTTGTTTTCCGATTGCATTTCCTTAGGATTCTTCCAATGAATCTCAGTCTGGCATCTGCTTTACCGACGATCAACATTATATGATCATTCCATTTTAAATCACTCCTAATGCGTACTCCCAGATAATTTATGGTATTAACTGCTTCCAGTTGCTGACCTGCTATTTTGTAGCTAAATGATAAAGGATCTTTCTTTCTGTGTATTCGCAGCACATTACACTTGTCTACATTGAGATTCAATTGCCATTCCCTGCACCATGCGTCAATTCGCTGCAGATCCTCCTACATTTCAGCACAATTTTCCATTGTTACAACCTCTCGATACACCACAGCATCATCTGCAAAAAGCCTCAGTGAACTTCAGATGTCATCCACCAGGTCATTTATGTATATTGTGAATAGCAACGGTCCTATGACACTCCCCTGCGGCACACCTGAAATCACTCTTACTTCGGAAGACTTCTCTCCATTGAGAATAACATGCTGCGTCCTGTTATCTAGGAACTCCTCAATCCAATCACACAATGTGCTGGCCAGGGCAGCAGTCGAACATTTTCTGTATCCAGAAAGGCCCGTACAGGACCTTACTTTGTTCATTAAACGACTGTGGGGAACTGTATCGAACGCCTTGCGGAAGTCAAGAAACACAGCATCTACCTGTGAACCCGTGTCTATGGCCCTCTGAGTCTCATGGACGAATAGCGCGAGCTGGGTTTCACATGACCGTCAAATTCGGCTGTTCAGGCGCTATTGTAGCGAGTATGTGTGGTAAAGCGGATAACGGAACCACGAATAGGCGACAAGGTGTTGGGCAACAACATCACAGAACGTGCAAGTCTAAAGCGTATAAACGAGGATATGCGGCGATTTTTGGCAGTCTTCAATCCTGGCCGCAGGCACAACTGTTTCACAATACGCCGTTCAGTGCACGTCTTTGAACATGAGGCGCCGCGCAACAGTAACCCTACGTGTTTGTTAACCCAATGACACCTTCAGTTAGGATTTCCACTGAAACGGTATAATCGAGACAGGACCGTAGATCAATGGAAACGACTGATCGGATGAATAATCTTTCTTATTATTATGAGTCGATGATTGTGTCCCCCTACGCCGTAATCCTGGCGAAGTGGCGCTCGTAACATGCTCCGTACCACGGACGCAGTACGTTGGTGGGCATAATTATGTTACGGAGGACATTCACATAGGCTTCTATGGAACCCTTGACATAATCAAAGGCACCATGACAGATGTGGACTAAGTTAATTTACTGCGGACCGTCTGCGCCCTACGACCGGCCAAGACTTCGCAATTATGGATGGTTATACAGTAGTGGAAATCAGTACAACGGCAGGGTTCCTGCGAAAGTACACTACTGGCCATTAAAATTGATACACCAAGAGGAAATTCAGGTGATAAACGGGTATTCATTACACAAATATATTATACTAGAACTGAAATGTGATTACATTTTCACGCAATTTGGGTGCATAGAACCTGGGAAATCAGTACCCAGATCAACCACCTCTGGCCGTAACAACGGCCTTGATACACCTGGACATTGAGTCAAACAGAGCTTGGATGGCGTGTACAGGTACAGCTGCAGATATAGCCTAGACACGATACCACAGTTCATCAAGAGTAGTGACTGGCGTATTGTGACGAGCCAGTTGCTCGGCCACCATTGACCAGACGTTTTCAATTGGTGAGAGATCTGGAGAATGTGCTGGCCAGGGCAGCAGTCGAACATTTTCTGTATCCACAAAGGCCCGTACAGGACCTGCAACATGCGGTCGTGCATTATCCTGCTGAAATGTAGGGTTTCGCAGGGATCGAATGAAGGGTAGAGCCACGGGTCGTAACACATCTGAAATGTAACGTCCACTGTTCAAAGTGCCGCCAATGCGACCATGAGGTGGCCGAGACGTGTAACCAATGGCACCCCATACCATCAAGCCGGGTGATACGCCAGTATGGCGATGACGAATACACGCTTCCAATGAGCGTTCACCACGATGTCGCTAAACATGGATGCGACCATCGTGATGCTGTAAACAGAACCTGGATTAATCCGAAAAAATGACGTTTTGCCATTCGTGCACCCAGGTTCGTCGTCGAGTACACCATCGCAGGCGCTTCTGTCTGTGATGCAGCGTCAAGGGTAACCGCAGCCATGGTCTTCGAGCTGATGATCCATGCTGCTGCAAACGTCGTCGAACGGTTCTTGCAGATGGTTGTTGTCTTGCAAACGTCCCCATCTGTTGACTCAGAGATAGAGACGTGGCTGCACGATCCGTTACAGCCATGCGAATAAGATGCCTGTCATCTCGAGGCCGTTGGGATCCAGCACGGCGTTCCATATTACCCTCCTGAACCCATTGATTACATATTCTGCTGACAGTCATTGGATCTCGACCAACGCGAGCAGCAATGTCGCGATACGATAAACCGCAACCGCGATAGGCTACAATCCGACCTTTACCAAAGTCGGAAACGTGATGGTACGCATTTCTCCTACTTATACGAGGCATCACAACAACGTTTCACCAGGCAACGCCGGTCAACTGCTGTTTGTGTATGAGAGATTGGTTGGAAACTTTCCTCAAATCAGCACGTTGTATGTGTCGCCAACGGCGCCAACCTCGTGTGAATGATCTGAAAAGCTAATCATTTGCATATCACAGCATCTTCTATCTGTCGCTTAAATTTCACGTCAGTAGCACGTCATTTTTTTGATGTAGCAATTTTAATGGCCAGTAGTGTAATATGCAGTTTGAATCATGCACGTATCTAATTTATTATTAGGCTACATGAAGGCTAGGGCAAGCCATCAATATCTTTCCCTTGTTATGCAGAAACCTGAACAGGTGCATTATCTTGTTTAAATGATAGATTTTGGTCCCCTCGTTTCTCATACATCCTTATCCATTCCGTCTCTAGCATCTCAGTGTACGTTTTAGAGTTCATTGTACCGTTCACTCAAGAAACGCGTGATTTTCCTTTAAAGCAGAATGCTGCCCCAATTGTAACACTTTCACCATCAAAATTTCTGCTCGTTCCTAACTGCTGCTCTGTTCCCAGATCATGCCTATCATACTGAAATCTATCCGGACCGTCTTAATTAAACTTCTTCTAATCACCGAAGATCATTTATCACATTCTCAAGTCAATGACATATGTTTTCCAGCAAACTCCAGTCTAGATTGTTTATGTTCAGGAGTTAAAGCAGGTTTCCTCAGGACGTTCTTGATAGCAAGATGTTTCCATTCGACAAAATTTGTCGTAAAAATCTGGCGACTGTAAATCAGCAAGAGTTGAGAAGGGTAACGGTTTGTAGCCCTTACTTTGCGCGACAGTAAAAGTTTTACACCTCAGATGACTTTCTTCTTTGTCCGTATTTTCCGTTCTTACCACATCGCGCGCGAATATAACAAAATTGTAGCTCACTGTAGTTGAACGGTTCAATTTCTTGGTGATTTGACGATTAGAGAGTCCCATTTCCTTCTACGCTTTTTGCTATATCATCACATGATAACTCTTGTCTGCAAGGTTATGTACAGTCGTTCTTTATGTAGATCTGTCACTAATGGTGTCTGTCTACTTTCTGCGGGAAAGTCTGGTATGCAAACACACTAACACAGCACGGAACCGACTGCTTTTAAATCGAGTTGCACACTCTACCATCTGAACTGATGATGTCTTGTTATAAAATACGATACCATTTGACGGCATTTCTCAGTATGCTGGATCTCATACTACTGCATACACACTAAGCGCAACTACTCCAATTGACAGTATTAATTTTCCTACAAATATCTATGCCTTTATGCTGATTTCCACTACTGTAGAGGCAGCATGGTTCGATATTTCTGCAGGGGACTTCCAACGGCTTGCTGGGTCGATGCCACGCCGAGCTGCTGCACTACGCCGAACGAAAGTTGGTCCGGCACGATGTTAGGAGGGATCCCGAATCTTTTGTCGCCTCATTGTATGACTCGCTTCGAAATGCCACACAACAGATCATACGAATACCGTTTCACTACATACACTCCTGGAAATTGAAATAAGAACACCGTGAATTCATTGTCCCAGGAAGGGGAAACTTTATTGACACATTCCTGGGGTCAGATACATCACATGATCACACTGACAGAACCACAGGCACATAGACACAGGCAACAGAGCATCCACAATGTCGGCACTAGTACTGTGTATATCCACCTTTCGCAGCAATGCAGGCTGCTATTCTCCCATGGAGACGATCGTAGAGATGCTGGATGTAGTCCTGTGGAACGGCTTGCCATGCCATTTCCACCTGGCGCCTCAGTTGGACCAGCGTTCGTGCTGGACGTGCAGACCGCGTGAGACGACGCTTCATCCAGTCCCAAACATGCTCAATGGGGGACAGATTCGAAGATCTTGCTGGCCAGGGTAGTTGACTTACACCTTCTAGAGCACGTTCGGTGGCACGGGATACATGCGGACGTGCATTGTCCTGTTGGAACAGCAAGTTCCCTTGCCGGTCTAGGAATGGTAGAACGATGGGTTCGATGACGGTTAGGATGTACCGTGCACTATTCAGTGTCCCCTCGACGATCACCAGTGGTGTACGGCCAGTGTAGGAGATCGCTCCCCACACCATGATGCCGGGTGTTGGCCCTGTGTGCCTCGGTCGTATGCAGTCCTGATTGTGGCGCTCACCTGCACGGCGCCAAACACGCATACGACCATCATTGGCACCAAGGCAGAAGCGACTCTCATCGCTGAAGACGACACGTCTCCATTCGTCCCTCCATTCACGCCTGTCGCGACACCACTGGAGGCGGGCTGCACGATGTTGGGGCGTGAGCGGAAGACGGCCTAACGGTGTGCGGGACCGTAGCCCAGCTTCATGGAGACGGTTGCGAATGGTCCTCGCCGATACCCCAGGAGCAACAGTGTCCCTAATTTGCTGGGAAGTGGCGGTGCGGTCCCCTACGGCACTGCGTAGGATCCTACGGTGTTGGCGTGCATCCGTGCGTCGCTGCGGTCCGGTCCCAGGTCGACGGGCACGTGCACCTTCCGCCGACCACTGGCGACAACATCGATGTACTGTGGAGACCTCACGCCCCACGTGTTGAGCAATTCGGCGGTACGTCCACCCGGCCTCCCGCATGCCCACTATACGCCCTCGCTCAAAGTCCGTCAACTGCACATACGGTTCACGTCCACGCTGTCGCGGCATGCTACCAGTGTTAAAGACTGCGATGGAGCTCCGTATGCCACGGCAAACTGGCTGACACTGACGGCGGCGGTGCACAAATGCTGCGCAGCTAGCGCCATTCGACGGCCAACACCGCGGTTCCTGGTGTGTCCGCTGTGCCGTGCGTGTGATCATTGCTTGTACAGCCCTCTCGCAGTGTCCGGAGCAAGTATGGTGGGTCTGACACACCGGTGTCAATGTGTTCTTTTTTCCATTTCCAGGAGTGTATGTTAAGCGGGGTCCACTTTGAAGTCTCTTTGCAGTGAAACAGAAAAAAGTAAATGGTACAATCAAAGAAAAACCAGTCAAGTACGGGTTGGATTCTCAATCTGAGCGTTCAGGACAAACTTAATTACGTGTGTAGACAAATCATCTATAGGTGCTGATGAGTGAATTGACAGGTATCAAAATACGTGACATAAGGGCCACTATCTTTTCACTGCATTGACTTAGAAACTTAAATGTTTTATGCCGCCAAGAGACCATAAACTTAAGTATTTGAAACAAATTTCAACTCGACACCACTACTTTTTCCTGAGAAAAAGTGTGTTAATACACTGACAGTAAAGTTACCGAGTGGAGCTCATTCTTGACCGTTCGAGGAACGGAACCTCAAAAATGTCTAAAATCTACGAAATGTCTTTTTCTTTGTCGTGCCTCCGATACCACGTTGAAGGAGCGTCCATTTACACCATCCGGCAATAATCTCTTAACATGGCAGTGTTCCATCACGGAAGTATCCTCAGGAAAGATCTGGCCACGTTCATCATTTTTGCCACCAAGTTTGGCGGAAAGAAATTCGAGTATGATAGCCAAGTCCACGTTTTTGTAACATATTACAGTGCAGGTTTTTATATGAGCCTATCATTTCATCAAAGAGTTCTTCGAAATTTTCTGTTTTGAAGTTTACCAGAAAATGATTTGAAACACCTTAAAGGAATTCACATACTGTTCCCTCTTTGACTTTTAGAAGTGGTTCAAACTTCGTCTCTTCAAAAACTTCTCTTAACTGTAATTCGATAAACAACCGTGTTTCTACCACGTCGAGCCTCCGAACTTTTGACTTAAGATAGCGAATGCTGAGCCATTTACATTTTTTAGAGCTAGAAGTAAATATTTCCTTGTCTCTACGATGGTTTACCTGCAATATTTTTCATTGCGAGAGCAAAAACTGTCTGTCGCTAAGTTTCTGAAAATAGTTTTTGTTCCTAGCATGGCTGTCTTAAAGGAAGCAACAGCTTAGCAGGATCACAGTACAGTCAACATGGCTAGAACTTTAAAACCCCACAGAACTTGAAACGTCCCCTTAGAACAATTACTATCCTTAAACTGACACACAATAATTTTAGCGCAACGCAATCTGACTATCAAAAATCCCTACAAAAGAATGGCACAGACAAACATTAACCTATACCTTTCACAAATCACTTTCCTCACAAAAATCTTCGTTACTCGAACTACTGCCATACAGCGAACGCCACTACTGCCAGCTAAATAAAAGATTCAAACTACAGAAGGCACTAACTACTGATAGGCATAGTTAGCAATTGAAAGATGATAATATAGAACAGTCATAATATATATAGTAGTTCATAATATCCAGTATTACAAATTATCAAAACTCCACCATCTCTCTCCCCACATCCACCACTGCTGGCGGCTCACCTCCAACTGCACAACGCTACGCGCTGTTCACATCCAGCTGCCGCTGCCCAACGCTACAATGGCAGACAACAATGCAAACTAGCCACAGACTGCACACAGCACAGCCAGTGATTTTCATATAGAGCGCTACGTAACGTTGCCAATAAGAAAACATAAACAGCCTACTTACATACTGCATGTATGTCGAATAGTCGGTTGGGATGTTTCTCACATCTGGATATGTTTCTTTTGCGTACAATTCCCATGAGAAACTTTCGAGAAGCGTCAAAATACGAGTATTTTATTGTAACAATTCTTGAGAGCTCAATACCCTTTTGTTTCCACAATGTCGGTGATGAAATAATGAACTGGTGTAGAGCATGTGGGTCATGAAGCGAGGCTATTTCACTACGTGAACTGCACTGTCTCTACTGCACTTTTTAAAAGTTAAAGCAAGACAGCTCACTCTGCCTTCATAAATTTTTAGATTTAGAGGAAGATTTTGAAAATGTTCGCTAGACGACACACTTTAGAATTCTGACGTTAGTAGGAATAAACAAAGGGAGTGAAAGGTGTTGTGCAGCAACAGATTGCAGCTATAAGAATGGAAGGACGTGAAAGGGAAGCATTGGTTGAGAACAGAGAGAGACAAGTTTGTAGTCTATGCCCGATTTTACTCAAGCTGTACTTTTAGCAAGCTATGAAGGAAAGAAGGAAGAAACTGTAAAACGAAATTAAAATTTTGGCGTTTGTCCACGGCACTGTACTTTTGTAACAGGTCCCAAATGGAAGCAGTTGAGTGGAGTGGATAATGTCTTAGCTTATAAGATGAATGTCAGCAAAGTAAGACAAAGGTAATAGAATGGAGTAAAATTAAATGAATCGAAATGAAACAATAAAAGTAGTTGATGATTTATGCCATTTGAGTTCAGAATAGTTGGTAATGAATAAAACACAGAATGTAATACTGAGGATGACACTGAAAAAGAGAAAAGTATTAGCATACACTGCCGGAAAAAAGATGCAACACCGTCAAGGAATGTGTTCAGTGGCACCACGGTATATGTGCATACTGAAAGGTCGTAGTATTAGTGACTCGTTTGTCACAGTCGTTTTCGATCATATGGTGCTCAGGAGGGCTGTCTGTGCATCCTGTGTTTTGACTCTACTGGCAGAAACTTCGCTGAGTTTAGAAGTGAACAGTGTTTGCATCATTTATTCCAGGGTACAACCATGCCCCACAGGCGACTGCGTACTCTTGCTGAACAGCTTCAGGACTGCGAGATGCCGGCCGCGGTGGTCTAGCGGTTCAGGCGCTCAGTCCGGAACCGCGCGACTACTACGGTCGCAGGTTAGAATCCTGCCTCGGGCGTGGATGTGTGTAATGTCCTTAGGTTAGTTAGGTTTAAGTAGTTCTACGTTCTAGGGGATTGATGACCACAGATGTTAAGTCCCATAGTGCTCAGAGCCATTTCAACCATTTTGACTGCGAGATGCTGGATGGACGTTTCGACAGATTCCTACACGTGCTGGGCAAAATTTATCTGTGGTGTGTCGCTGCCTTCAACAGTGGTCTGCGGAAAATCTCCACACTTGTAGATCATGTCTAGATGGCGGTGTAATACAGACACCCGTCAAGATCAACTCATTGTACGAGCAGCGCTGTCCCACCTACATCATACAGGGTTGAGTTCCGGCCACATGTTGCATCTGCTTTTTCATCAGGAGTCATTGAAAATTGTCTGCCTGCCAGGGGGATGAGAATCACGTGTACCTCTGCGTAAGGCTACCACTGAGCCTGTAACCTCCCCCTCACTTATCGACCTTAATGACAGTGAAAAATTAAACCGCGTGTACCTAATTGAAATTTGGGAAAAGCAATCGTCACCGAAGTTAATCTGTAGGTAAAGAGGGAGGAAAGCGTTACATTTAAATGAATGGAAAAATGCAAATGAAATTGGTGGAAATTAATTTTGAAAAGGGGTAAAGTTAATAAAGAAAGTAAATGTGCGGTCGTTACGTTAACAATTAATTGGCGCTAATTAGATATTTGAGATTTGGGTAAAATTACGGTCGCCAGTCCATGGACAACTACTACAATAACTGAAAATGAAAGATTAATGCACATATATTTAGCACTAAAAGCGTGGCAACTGAAGGTTGACACGTGTTGTGTGAAAACTGAATGTTTGTCAGAAGTAATAAATTTCGCAACACTCTGACTTAATGTAGCAAAAGAATTAATAAAACCGGAAAAATGAAAGTTAATTTGGTGACTGAAAGAAATAGTGAGCTTTGTTTCTGAAGCACTACGAAATTCAGTAAAATAAGATTAGTCTTGGGCTACCTCAACAATCATTTCAAAAGCTACTTGAATCTACGCAGTTTAGAAATAAGAGATTTAACCTTGAACTTGAGTTAAATGATTCTGAACAATTAACGATAGTAAAATTTAGTACATACCAAGCTGAGCTGCAGTCACAGGTAAGTTAAAATATGGTAACAAAACTCGCACTCTTAATTTGTGCTTGTGTAATCTAAATATTGTAGCCAGCTATGAATACCTTAACTGAACTTTGAAATTAAAGCAGTGAAATGGAATGATATTACTTTAATTCTGGCGTCTGAATTTCAACGACACTCGGGTTCATACCGGAAAAGGAAGGGACCCTGCTTGGTAATGCAATTGGGACAATGAGCAACAAATGTTCATGCTAAGTTGCTGTAATTTTAGTTATGCAAATCGAACAATTTGAAAAGCTGAGGTCTGCCATAGAGGTCTAATACTTTACATGCTTCCAGTCTTCCTTGTTGGTTGCTTTAAAGTTTGAAGCCGTCGATCGAGGAGGTGGCGACAGTCACTCATTGTCGGCCGTCGCTGTTGCAGAAGCTGGATGTTGGCGCGCCTTCTTCTCGACACTGTCACCAGGCGAAACGGGCTCTTGATGTGCGCCAGCTAATGCATCCCGTCCGCGACACCGTGTCAGAAACTATCATCGCAAGTCGATCGCAATTACATGCTGTCAAACCCCGAAAGGGCGGAAACTTATGGGAGCATCACACAACACACCTGCTCCACTGCCCTACTCCAGCCAGACTCCCTCTTCCCGCGCTCCATGCGGCAGAGTTAACACTCCCAAAGATCCTACACACTTTGGTTTTCCACACGACCTACCGATGTAATCGTTCGATAGCATAGTTTTCCCTAGACAAGACCTAGCGTAAAAATACAAATAGTATTTACAAATCAAACCAATTATACATCGACATAAAAGCATATAAAACAATAACAATATACAAAGACACAGAAATGTCATATCTTGAGGTAACAAAATAAGGAAAAATTTTATAGTACAATAGATGGAAATAGGAGGATATGCATTTCCGGCGTTACAACCCCACGACACTGGAAAGTCGAATGGCGTGTGTTTTCTGAGGTGATGAGGGTAGGTTATCTGTATGAGAGTAATGGAAGTGTATAGCGTAGACCTGGTGAACTGCGTAGTCGAGAGTGCATTCGCCCATTTCATTGGTCCCGTCCCAGACTTCATGGTGAGGCTGGTCGTCAGTTGAAACTCGTGCTCACATTAGGTGTTTCTGCAGGCTTTCTGTCCTCTATATTACTCAGGCTCTTACCCATTGCTACTACTATATCTTCGACCACAAGATGTGCTGATTCAGCAGGACAGTACACGTCCCCATACGGCTGATGTGACGCCACGTGCTCTTCGTGGTGTAGCCTACAACAACTGGTCTGGCCAACAAGAATACCAGATCTTTCTCCCGTTGAACATGTACTGGATATGAAGAATCGGGAACTCATTTGTCCCGCAGGGTCTGCAAGAGCTATTGCCGAACTGATTGCAACAAACGGCGAAAGATGCTTGGGAAAAAAAATTTATCACTGGATGCATTTGGCACTTTTATGATCGTTTGGATGTGAGAATCCACCCCTGACTTGCCGCCAGAGTTGGGTACCTCGTGTAATGATGCGACAGTTCGCGCATCCTTTATTGTGATGTGTGGGTTTCATTTCGTCTGAAAGTTTTATCGTATACTCCTACAAACATGAACTACCTGTCGCCTCACTTGACAATAAAATGAGCTTTTCCTTGATGGTATGGTATCTCCTTTCTGGCAGTGTAGAAGATAGATTTAAGTGTCAGAAAGTCCGCCTCCGGTAGTTGCGTGGTCAGCGCGACAGAATGTCAATCCTAAGGGCTCGGGTTCGATTCCCGGCTGGATCGGAGCTTTCCTCCGCTCAGGGACTGTGTGTTGTGTTGTCCTAATCATCATCATTTCATCCCCATCGACGCGCAAGTCACCGAAGTGGCGTCAAATCGAAAGACTAGGACCCAGCGAACGGTCTACCCGACGGGAGGCCCTAGTAACACGACATTTACATTTCATTTAGTGTTAGAAAGTCTTTTCTGAAGGAAATTTTGCGGAGCGTAGCCTCGTTCGGAAGTAAAATGTGGACATAAACAGTTCGGGCAGGACAAGGTCAGGAGATCGGATAACTAATGAGGAGGTACTGAATGGAACTGGAAAGAACAGAAATTTATGGCACATCTTGACTAAAGGAAGAGATCTGCTGGGTGACACATCCTGAGGGATCAACAAATCGTCACTCAAGTAATGGAGGATAGTTTAAGAGATAAAAACTGCAGATCGAGGTCAAGGTTTACTACAGTAGGAGGTTTTAATGGATGCAGTTATGCAGAGAACAGAAAGCTATCTTGTGCAAGATTATCGTGGGGACCGGCATCAAATCTCTCTTCGGAATGAATAAAGGCTCTGCTGCCAGTTGCTTATACATGCTACTCTGTGAATGACAGCGTAATTACAGGCAGTTGGAGCTAATATGCGAATTTTAACGTTAGTTTCGTATTCAGTGGCATGACGTTAATAACATTCGCTTCTTTCATTTCCGTATCATCTTATGCGTTGAGCAGTGTGATTAATAACGAGCTGATACGTTTCTTGCATCAGCTCCAGCAGAGTACCTGCTGTTGCGTTGATCTGCCATCACTTCTGTTTGCCGCTGTGTGGCAGAGCTCCAGGGGCAGATTTCTCCTGAGGATGGGTGCTGTGGAGGCTGTGCACACAGCGAGCGATGTGTCCCTCCTGACCCCAGGGGTCGCGACCTGCGGGGATAGTGAGAACAGGCGGGGCCGAGGGTCACACTAGATTGTCGTTTACCGGGGTGCAGAGCGTGCACGTATTACGGAGCCTCCCACAGGATATGAAGCGGAGAAAACGATGGCGGGTGAGCGGTTGGGGGGGGGGGGGGAAGGTTCTTAGGAAGGTGTGCGTAGGAGGAGGGCAATGGCCGGCCTTCGCCTCAGACGACGTTGCAAGACTCTCTCTCTCTCTCTCTCTCTCTCTCTCTCTTTGTCTCTCTCTCCTCTCGTCTTTCGCGACGTCTACTGCTTCCGGTGAGCTTGTCTTCCGTTTCGCCACTCAGGGATTAGTGCCTTCTTTACGCTAAGCTTCCTCCCTTCACAGCCTCTTTCCTACACGATGCCCGTTCAAAAAATAACAGTACCTTATCTTTCAGCAGGACCGAAGCGCATTAGCGCCTTGCTATTGGCGTCACTGCATCCGTAACAACTTTACGAGTAACCACACTTCAGATACATGGTTCATCTTAAGAGCTGTTGTTATTTGAGCTAAAGACTTAAACGTCGTGGTGGAAATATTTGTAACGCCTAAAACATGAGGCCAACAGTGCAACGTGAAATTTTACCTGAAGGTGAACAAAACGTTAATTGGCACCTGTGAAATTGTGGAGGTATATCTAACGTCAGTGACGTAGGCCTGTACTTATGCGGATGTATCCGAAGACATTTCTAGAAAACGTGAATGTCCAGTAACTTGTTTCTAATTGCTTGGGAACTATCGTTGTCCCAGCATCAATGAAAAATCTCTGCTAAAAGGGAAGCAATTTCCTTCGCATAGTCAGCATAGAAACGTATAGGTATCTTACAAGATCCAGATGACTTTACTTTGTTGATTTTTTCAATGGTATATTCTTTTTCTTTGTCTTCATCCTAGCATTTTAAACTAGATTTGACTTCTTACAATGTTGGAATGTCATTATTCCAGGTCGGCCACGTATTCTTGGCTGTATTTTCTGCTTAGAGTGTGTCCCGTGCTCACTTTAATGTTTTTCACTGTGTGAATATTAGGCCACAGTTAGAGGTGCCGCTCAGAAAGTGGTGAAACACCTAACATGACCACCTGTGTTAAACTCGAGGAAAAAAGTTCCGTTACATGTAGCCTCGAACACATCATTCGCGATACTGTTTAACACTTCTCTTCCTTACATTTACTTCTCAAGGTTAATCGTGGGATGCTGGTGAACAGTAACAACCGTACTACAGTCATAACACCAAGAAAATGTCATGCTTCTCTCAATAATTTGGAGGCATTGTATACCAAATACTAACTTTTAGTTAACCACAACTGACAAACAAATATTGGATTCTTATAAATAACCTTTTAGCATTCGAGATCAAAAAAGTTATTTGTAATCATTGTCAACTATTTTCAGCTTAAACATCTAGCCACCTTTACATCTGAAATTTCATATAAATATGCAAATGAGCGAGAGCAGTGCGGCACAAGCTATCATTACAACAAACATAACGCAAAGTCGGCACATACCAAATATGGCAAACATTGCTGTGTCTAATCACCAGGCCGGTTATCATCAATAAAATACATACTTTGCCCGCCTGTTTGTGATGAGCGCTCTTCATATGTGGTTAATAGTTGATACAATGTTACTGTAGAATATTTAGGATGATCTCATGTCTTTTCGTATGGATGATACGTTGTCAATCTTTGAAATGATATATTGCAACATTACGTCATATTTTGTTTTCGGATTGTAAAGTTTTTGATTGGTATTTGTATAAACATTCATCTAACTGTACAGGCGCAAAATGATTCAGCTATAAATGTTCTTATGCACAAGTATGTATTTTATTGACGAAAATGTATCTCCTACCAGCTTGGTGATTAGACACAGAATTGCTTGCCTTATTTTATATTTACTGACTCTACTTAACCTTTGTTATAATGACAGTTTGTGTCACAATACTCTCCTACCCGTGCAGTTCTTATAAAATTTCGGAAGTGAAGATGGCTAGCTAATTTACCCTGAACTAGTTATCAATGAAAGCAGGTGTTGACAGATTTCAAAATTACCGAACTATCAGCTTAATAAGTCACGGCTGCAAAATACTAACGTAAATTATTTACAGACGAATGGAGAAACTGGTAGAAGGCAAACTCGGGGAAGATCAGTTTGGATTCCGTAGAAATATTGGAACACGTGAGGCAATACTGACCCTACGACTTATCTTAGAAGATAGATTAACGAAAGACAAACCTACGTTTCTAGCATTTGCAGACTTAGAGAAAGCCTTTGACAACGTTGACTGGAATACTCTCTTTCAAATTCTGAAGGTGGCAGGGGTAAAATACAGGGAGCGAAAGGTTATTTACAATTTGTACAGAAAGCAGATGGCAGTTATAAGAGTCGAGGCGTTTGAAAGGGAAGCAGTGATTGGGAAGGGAGTGAGACAGGGTTGTAGCCTCTCCCCGATGTTATTCAATCTGTATATTGAGCAAGCAGTAAAGCAAACAAAAGAAAAATTCAGAGTAGGTATTAAAACCCATGGAGAAGAAATAAAAACTGTGAGATTCGCCGATGACATTGTAATTCTGTCAGAGACAGCAAACGACTTGGAAGAGCGGTTGAACTGAATGGACAGTGTCTTGAAAGGAGCATATAAGATGAAAATCAACCAAATGAAAACGAGGATAATGGAATGTAGTCGAATTAAGTCGGGTGATGCCGAGGGAATTAGATTATGAAATGAGACACTTAAAGTAGTAAAGGAGTTTTGCTATTTGGGGAGCAAAACACTGATAATGGTCGAAGTAGAGAGGATATAAAATGTAGACTGGCAATGGCAAGGAAAGCATTTCTGAAGAAGAGAAATTTGCTAACATCGAGTATAGATTTAAGTGTCAGGAAGTCGTTTCTGTAAGTATTTGTATGGAGTGTAGCCATATATAGAAGTGAAACATGGACGATACATAGTTTGGACAAGAAGAGAATAGAAGCTTTCGAAATGTGGTGCTACAGAACAATGCTGAAGATTGTATGGGTAGATCACATAACTAATGAGGAAGTATTGAATAGAATTGGGGAGAAGAGGAGCTTGTGGCACAACTTGACTAGAAGAAGGGATCGGTTGGTAAGACATGTTCTGAGGCATCAAGGTATCACCAATTTAGTATTGGAGGGCAGCGTGGAGGTTAAAAATCGTAGAGGGAGACCAAGAGATGAATACACTAAACAAATTCAGAAGGATGTAGGTTGCAGTAGGTACTGTGGGATGAGGAAGCTTGCACAGGATAAAGTCGCATGGAGAGCTGCAACAAACCAATCTCAAGACTGAAGACCACAACAACAGTTATCAATGATTATAAATAGTTTATACGATCAAGACCAATAAAGTATTATTTATAAGAATCCAATAACTGTTAACATTCATAGATCACTTATCTCCGACCTGACTTTGTCGAAAAATCACAGAAATATTTTATACTGTAAACAAGGACAAGAGTGCATTAGACTCGATCTAATGTTTCCACAGGTAAACAAAGAATACATGTAGATCAAAAGTCACGACATAAATGTCTTTCGACGTTTATAAAGTAACATCCGAGCTAGAGAACTACAAGCACGTAGAAGTGACGGTAGAACATTACAAAGTGTTAATTAGCCTCTTACTTAACCTTCCGGTTTCTGAATACAACTTGAATCCTCCTGTCAATATTTAATATTTGCCCAATAACAATTCAGAAACTCATATTTATGCATTAATACATGAAGTTGTTATATTTCGTTGAATGGCAGTTCACAAACCAAGTAAATGAAATGTCAAGTAGCCACCGTTTCGAAGCTCTCGAGATGACGGTAAGTATGTGATCCGAACATAATTTATCAACCCACTGAATGATTCTTTGTGAACATCTGATATGAACAGAAATGGTTTAATTGAAAAAGCTGTTTTGGATTCCAATATCTGATGAAATTAGTAATTTAGTTAATTTATGAAAGATACAAATTTGAAATAAAGATGCGCGATTCAGATTAACATTATAATTACTATTGTGTTTCAAAAACTCTTACCTAATTACACGAACCACGTACTACTCTCACTGCAGCCGTACAAGGACCAGTTCGTTAACATACGTTTGAAAAGTCATAGAAAACGTAAAACCAATTTGGTGGATGAGATATCGGCTTGCTCAACTCGATCACGAACTAAAACTAAGAAGTTAAGAAAACGGAATCCGCCCCACTTTGATCGGAACTGCGAGTGCCACTCGGCGGCACATTCTATAACACTGTCAAGTTCCAATACAGCTCGTCTGCTCGTAAAGAAACATATCACCTTCTGTTGCAGAGTATGTGCATCGACAGGAACTGTACATGCTTCATATTATCACCTCATCAATACAAGCGCACTGCTGCTTTTATGCAGTCACAGTCACACTCCGTACCACACTATATCACTCCCGAGAAAACAAGCCTTCCTTTCAGAGCAGCTCAAAAGGAACAGCTTGAAGCAGAACGTCTTGTTTTCCTTAAAAACGAGATATGTGTGGCTGTGACCCCTCGCTGGGCATCGGCTGAAGGCACACTCGCCTAAAAGATCACGGGCAGATACAGCGCTGCACCCGAAACAGCCATGGATATGCGGAAGTCGGTCAGCGTGCCACAGATACAATAGCAAAGATTGCTCGTGAGATGAAGCTACGTAGAAACAGAATATATGGAAGACGGCCGATCATAAAGAACGCCTTTCAATGCGTCACTGTAGACTGCTGAAAGTTGGATGGGTAGATCCAAAGTTCTTGTAGTGAATTTGAGAGAAATTTACGGGAGAGCTAGCCTAAAGGACAGGCATAATGGAGCCGTCAGTCTGACAAAAGATAACGAAAAATATACATGGCGAGCAGGGATAGACTAGGGTTAGCAGTTAGAAATGGATGTAAGTTGTAGTTTAACACAAAGAAGCAGAGGGTCCGCGAGACACACTTGTATATAGAGCTGCATCGAACTGAGAATCAAAAGCACACCATCAAAGCGTATAAAACAAGTCTAGGAGTTGGACTAAAAGTGTTTTTTCCTCAGAGTATCCTCTTTCATTCTGCAGACAACCTCTGGGCAACGGCACTCTGTACTTCCCGCCGTTCCGGGCGGAGGACTACCGGGAGCAAGTGCACTCCGCCACGTACCGCTGCCGAGCGTCCAACCTGGGAGGAGCAGTCCTCAGCAGGGACGTCATGGTCCGCGCTGGTGAGTACCGCACAAGCTTCCCGCTCTCTCCACCAACAGCAGCTGCCGCGTCTCGAAACTGGAAATTATCAGCAGACCAGTTAACCGGCGGTTAGCTCCTGTTATCTGCGGTACTTGGAACCGTAGAGGGTGATGAGCAAGTCGTGGGCCGGCCGGTAGAAACGAACAGGGACTGCGGTCATATGACAGCAACAGAGCAGGACAGAACGGTGCAAATTACCTCGTAGTGTGCTCCGAATAGCGATCAACAGATTAAAGTAAAAACAAGCGTGGCGGCTGCTCTTTCTGAATGTCCAAAATAACAGACACCACACACATAAACACACACACACACAATATATAATGAAGAGGATTGTTGCTACTCACCATAAAGCGAAGATGCTGAGTCGCAGATAGGCGCAACAAAAAGACATTCAGAAAGTGAGTTTTCGACCAACAAGGGGTCGTCGAAAACACACACACACAAATACACAAACAGTCTCTGACTTTTAACATTATTTTCGTTGCGCCTCTTTTCGACTCAGCATCTCCACTATATGGTGAGTAAAAAACCACAAAGAACGAAACTTGTCTAGCTTGAAAAAAATGGTCCAACTAAAACATTCATATTTCTTTACGTACTACACGAATATGTAATAAAAAATGGGGGTCCCTATTTAAAAAACGCAGTTTTTTCTAAGGGGACATTGCATATGAATGAGTTACTGTGCTGATAACCCCTTACGTTATTTGAACGTACTCAGACATTTCGCTCTTTACTTATTCTGATCAACACTAAACTGACACACAATATTTTTAGCGCAACGCAATCTGAGTTTCAAAAATCCCTACAAAAGAATGGCCCTGACTAACATTAACCTATACGTTTCACAAACCACTTACCTCACAAAAATCTTCGTTACTCGAACTACTGCAATACAGCGAGCGCCACTACTGCCAGTTAAATAAAAGATTCAAACTACTGAAGGCACTAACTACTGATAGGCATAGTTAGCAAATGAAAGATTTTGATAGAGAACAAACAATGTATTCACCTTAATAGTGTTCGAAGGTCATAATATATATAGCAGTTCATGACATCCAGTGTTACATATTTCAAAACTCCGCCATTTCTTCCCTACATCCACCATTGCTGGCGGCTCACCTCCAACTGCGCAACGCTACGCGCTGTTAACATCCAGCTGCCCAACACTACAATGGCCAACAACAATGCAAACCAGCCACAGATTGCACACAGCACAGCCAGTGATTTTCAGAGCGCTACATAGCGTTACCAATATAAAAACCTAAACAGCCTACTTACAACCTGAAGACACTTAAACTACAAGCGTCAGATAATTTGGTTAGCTTTGACGTTGTATATTTATTTACGAAAGTACCTGTGCAGGATTCGTCAGAGCTTATCAGCAGCCAGTTCGAGAAAGTCATTGCGGCATTATTTAACCATGTGCTTACCTTAACTTATTTCGTATTCAATGACCAGTATTTTGAACAAGTGAACATTGTCGCCATGGGAAGTCCTCTGTCTCGCATGGAAGACTTTGAGGAAAAAGCACTGCAGTCGGCAAGTCTCAAACCTTCCTGTTTCTGGCGGTATGTAGACGATACCTTTGTGGTGTGGTCTCACGGAATAGAGACATTACCTGTGTTTCTCCGGCATCGGGACGTCGCTCCATCCTAATACACAATTCACAATGGAAATGGAAAAGGATGGCATTCTACCATTCCTGGACGTCATATCCAGAAGAGAAGCTGGTGGTACGCTGGAACACAACGTCTATCGCAATCCAACTCATACGCAGCTATATTTGCAGGTCACAAGTAGTCATCACCCCATGCAACGCGGTATTGTCTAACGCTGTTTGGTGTACAGAGCACATGTGGTCTCGGACGCCGACAGCTACAGCTACAACACCTAAGAACCGTATTCCAACAGAATGGCTATTCAGATAGGAAAATACGCCATGCATTCCGTTCCAAGCAAATGCGAAGTAGGGATGTAAATGAAGATGCGGAGGCACCAACTGCAACACCGTTCTTGCCCTACATTGGAGGCATGTCTTCAAGAATAGAAATAATCCTCAAAAGGCACGATATCAAATGTGTTTTTTGGCCACCAGCAAAATTGAGGAATTTATTGTGCTCGGTCAAAGACGACCTTGGCTTTAGGAAACTGGAATCACTCAACAGAGGAAAGTCCACTGGACCTGACGGGATACCAGTTCGATTCTACACAGAGTACGAGAAAGAACTTGCCCCCCTTCTAACAGCCGTGTACCGCAAGTCTCTAGAGGAACGGAAGGTTCCAAATGATTGGAAAAGAGCACAGGTAGTCCCAGTCTTCAAGAAGGGTCGTCGAGCAGATGCGCAAAACTATAGACCTATATCTCTGACGTCGATCTGTTGTAGAATTTTAGAGCATGTTTTTTGCTCGAGTATCATGTCGTTTTTGGAAATTCAGAATCTACTATGTAGGAATCAACATGGATTCCGGAAACAGCGATCGTGTGAGACCCAACTCGCTTTATTTGTTCATGAGACCCAGAAAATATTAGATACAGGCTCCCAGGTAGATGCTGTTTTTCTTGACTTCCGGAAGGCGTTCGATACAGTTCCGCACTGTCGCCTGATAAACAAAGCAAGAGCCTACGGAATATCAGACAGGTGTGTGGCTGGATTGAAGAGTTTTTAGCAAACAGAACACAGCATGTTTTTATCAACGGAGAGATGTCTACAGACGTTGAAGTAACCTCTGGCCTGCCACAGGGTAGTGTTATGGGACCATTGCTTTTCACAATATATATAAATGACCTAGTAGATAGTGTCGGAAGTTCCATGCGGCTTTTTGCGGATGATGCTGTAGTATACAGAGAAGTTGCAGCATTAGAAAATTGTAGCGAAATGCAGGAAGATCTGCAGCGGATAGGCACTTGGTGCAGGGAGTGGCAACTGACCCTTAACATAGACAAATGTAATGTATTGCGAATACATAGAAAGAAGGATCCTTTATTCTATGATTATATGATAGCGGAACAAACACTGGTAGCAGTTACTTCTGTAAAATATCTGGGAGTATGCGTGCGGAACGATTTGAAGTGGAATGATCATATAAAATTAATTGTTGGTAAGGCGGGTACCAGGTTCAGATTCATTGGGAGAGTCCTTAGAAAATGTAGTCCATCAACAAAGGAGGTGGCTTACAAAACACTCGTTCGACCTATACTTGAGTATTGCTCATCAGTGTGGGATCCGTACCAGATCGGGTTGTCGGAAGAGATAGAGAAGATCCAAAGAAGAGCGGCGCGTTTCGTCACAGGGTTATTTGGTAACCGTGATAGCGTTACGGAGATGTTTAACAAACTCAAGTGGCAGACTCTGCAAGAGAGGCGCTCTGCATCGCGGTGTAGCTTGCTCGCCAGGTTTCGAGAGGGTGCGTTTCTGGATGAGGTATCGAATATATTGCTTCCCCCTACTTATACCTCCAGAGGAGATCACGAATGTAAAATTAGAGAGATTAGAGCGCGCACAGAGGCTTTCCGTCAGTCTTTCTTCCCGCGAACCATACGCGACTGGAACAGGAAAGGGAGGTAATGACAGTGGCACGTAAAGTGCCCTCCGCCACATACCGTTGGGTGGCTTGCGGAGTATAAATGTAGATGTAGATGTACATGTACATGTAGCGTGTATAAAATCCCATGCCAATGTGGAAAAGTCTTATATTAGGCAGACATGCCGAACCGTGCAAGAAAGTTGTGTGGAACACCATCGTCATACAAGACTGGGACAACCTGATAAATCTGTAGTAGTGGAGCAATGCCTGGACACGGAACATCGCGTGTTGTACTAAAAGACTGAAATTATATCCCCAGCGCCATCTTTCTGGGACTGTGTTGTTAAGGAGGTCATACATATCCGTACGGTGGACAATCTTCTCTTCAGGGATGCAGGTTTCCAACTAAGCGCCGCCTGGAATCCAACACTGGCTGCCATTAAATCGAAACGGGAAAAAAACTTCCGATTCATCACGCGACGCAACGCAACGAACAACTGAGATTTAATTCAGCATTTAACCACAGACGGCAGCTCAGTCGTTGCCGTTAGCGGAAACGCGGATGGAGTTTCTGCGGCTGCCAGCAGGGAGCACTAGGATCGCCACTTTCCCCCCACTACGAGCGTCTTCCCGAGCACGCGTATTACTGCCAGCTCCCGTCATGATAAATTTCGACGCCTTGCAACAGTGGCAGCAGCACCTACAACCACCTGATGATATCGAGCAGCTGCATCGACGAAATATTGTGCGAGTTACACAATACGATCCGGCGGCAAACCCGAGAAGTGTATTTGCAACAGATCCGTCGGGAAAGCACGAAAATTCGCAGTTCAAATGTCCATTACATGCAGTTCACTTCTCAGTATCGTTCAGAAACAGAGAGATGCACTACACTGACAGCAGCAGTTTCTGTCAAGTTTGAATCAGATTCTCCTTGACAAGCTGTGGAAGTCACCTTAGATCCCTCTCGATCTTTTTACAACCAGCATTCTTCGGTCATGTTACATATCTGAGAGATATACATCTTTCCTTATAGACACGTTTGATAGCGTGCGATACATCAACAAATCGGGCAAATTCATTCTCTCAGTGGCATTCACATGTCCGAGCAAGGAATGGGCAATATCGGCAAGCCGCGCGGAGGGGCAGCGCGGTTTAGGGCGCCATGTCACGGACTGAGGGGCCCCTCCCGCCAGAGGTTCGAGTCCTCCCTCGGGCATGGGTGTGTGTGTGTTGTCCTTAGCATAAGTTAGTTTAAGCAGCGTGTAAGTCTAGGGACGATGGCCTCAGCAGTTTGGTCCCTTAGGAATTCACACATATTTGAACATTTGAATATTGACAAATCGCCGATGTTGATTTCAATTTCGTCATCGACGTTTTAACATTGAGACTAATAAAATTCTACCCCAAAAGTCCATGTTTTTAACAGCGATATTAAATCATTAATTTGTACAATGGCAAAAATGTCAACGTATAATGTCTAATACATTTATTAATCAATAACTACACCAGCAATTAGCATTACCCACCCTATAACCTTTTTTGTACAGACTACAAAAATAACCTTTTTGAGAACAGTTCATCCTTGAGTTTATTGTGGCTTCGACAGAGTATATCTTGCTTTTGAGGATTACCTTTCAGGGACTGACAACGTGGCTACATAAATGAAATATTTAAATAAAATTTTTGTTAGTTTTGGATAGGTAACACTTACGTCATTTCATACTTTAACGGACCTTGTTTAAGATATTCAAGGCGATCTTCCAGATAGTAACGGGACTGTGGTGGTACGTCCTTTCCTGTTTGCAAATTGTTCTTTGCTTGTGCTGATTTATAATGTTGAGTCCAGAAATCAGATTTCGTTTCTCACTTTCCCTCTATGGTAAGTATTACCCATGGTTTTGATTTGTTTCTTACTTCCTAAAGCATCTTGAAACATGTATGTTCCTCAGTCTAGGGTCGAGTAAAGTTGATATGGCTAACATGTTTACACGTGCAGCTCGTAACAATCGCTTTTTAACTTATATTATGATGTTACATTTCAGAGTTCATGTTACAATGTGGAGAAATTAAAAACAATGAAAATAAATTTGTTGGCGATGTGAAGGAGAAAGCAGTGACATGCAGGGACATGCAGTGACGTGGAAATGATGGCTAAACGTGCAGAAAAAATTTTAATTAAAAAAAAATTAAATCAGTCATCGTCTCTTAAACACGTTTATTAAAATGGTGACCGGTTTCAGCCTATTCTGAAGACCATCTTCAAACCATTCTCCGAAGTATAAGGACATTTAAAGACTTACAGGGACGTGTAACAAAATGTGTGTGAATTTCCAAGGGACCAAGCTGCTGAGGTCATCGGTCCATAGACTTACACACTACTTAAACTAACTTATGCTAAGAACAGCACAAACATCCATTCTCTAGGGAGGACTCGAACCTCCGGCGGGAGAGGCCGCACAATCCGTGACATGGCGCCTCGAACCACGCGGCCATTCTGCGCGGCGGGACATGTAACAAGAGATACAAAAGAATAATTAAAAGAAAATGTACCCAACAGTGGCAGGCAGAGGTGGTGAACGGAGCGTGTAGTGTCTGTTGAGACTGCAGATGTAAAACTTCCGTAGGCTACTGCAGGTAAGTCTAAAGTACGGTAGGTTTCTTAGTAGCTTTGTTCAGCTAAGATCGTAACTGCGTTACGTGTACAGTAAGCGTGTTGCATGCCTATCAGGCGTTACCTTATTGCAATCACATTCTTTGCATGTGTGATCGGTGGCTTATTATACTGCCACAGATACCAGAAGCGGTGAACCATCTAGAAACTTAAATGGTTCATGTTGTGTCGGCAGATTAGCCAACACAACGCACTAATTTAGAGAGGAGGCCGAAATACACGCGTCAACTCACGCAGGCTTGCTTAGGTCTGAAACAGGATACGTAATGAATGCTATAAAGAAAAGTACGTAGCTGCTGGAATACTTAACTTTAATCCATCATTTGTATACAGCATTCTTGATGATACAAGTGAGACTCTCTCTAGGAATGGTTAATGGCGCCTTGCTAGGTCGTAGCCATGGACTTAGCTGAAGGCTAGTCTAACTATCTCTCGGCAAATGAGAGAAAGACTTCGTCAGTGTAGTCGCTAGCAAAGTCGTCGTACAACTGGGGACGAGTCCTAGTACGTCTCTCTAGACCTGCCGTGTGGTGGCGCTCGGTCTGCAATTACTGACAGTGGCGACACGCGGGTCCGACATGTGCTAATGGACCGCGGCCGATTTAAAGCTACCACCTAGCAAGTGTGGTGTCTGGCGGTGACACCACAGTTCAAATGGCTCTGAGCACTATGGGACTTAACAGCTGTGGTCATCAGTCCCCTAGAACTTAGGACTACTTAAACCTAACTAACCTAAGGACATCACACACATCCATGCCCGAGGCAGTAATCGAACCTGCGACCGTAGCGGTCACGCGGTTTCAGACTGAAGCGCCTAGAACCCCATGGCCACACCGACCGACCTCTAGAAACTTTGTGAGGATGTATAAGGACCATGTAACCTACAGAAGAGTTTTGTACTTCATAGTTACCCTACTCTGTTACCATCAGAGTGACAATATTTAAAGCAAAACTGAAATTTTCAGCGTTTATTTCATGTTTTAGTCAAAAATTGTTGATCTGTAGCTGTAAACAGAGGGATGTTGTAGTAAAAATAAAAATTCAGATTTATCAGCGCCAGAAAAAGCAAATTTCCTCAAAGAATTGGTAAAATACAAATCGCGAAACAAAAATATTTCAAACATAGCTTCAATACTTCATCGAGCTCACGTAAAACATTGTTATTTGTAAACACTTTAGCACGCATAAATAATAACAGGAAATTCTCGCCTTTGATCATTACCACGAACATTCATTTGCAAAATAAGGCATATGGACTTTATGTTTGTGCATGTAAACTATACCTACATCAAAAGTAATTGTATTGGTTACGTAAGCTATGCGTTCAACGACTTTTTCTTAAGTATAAAATGCAGTTGACGTAAAATACTTAATGGATTACTGATGAAATAAAATACATGATGGACTAACACTGAAGGATGTAGGGATTTAAGTAGGGTATATACAAAACAAACAAAACACAAAGAGAAGTCATCGACTCCCAGTTCCTCTCTCACACATTCATTTATATTTCTCTCCATCGCAGTACTACCAGTACCACCTGTAATCCCACCATTTAATATAACTCCAAAGCGTAGTTTTGGCAGAGTGCGACACTGGTTGAGACACTGACAACTGCTGGATAGCGTGGAGAGACTGTGGATTAAGTAGCTGAGGCTCCGCTCACGCCTACCGCATAACTTCGTCAACAGCCACAAAGACCTACAGTAAGTGTAAAAGTTACGAAAACAAGCAGGAGTGTATAGTGCTGCCGTCTGATATTACTATTTAGTTGTCCTAATTAACCAAATGTCACCGTCATTGCACTGGTCAACCTAACACCTTTTTATGACGAATATACTGCAAGCAAGTACAGATGTAGAATCTGACTTCATATTGTATGTTTGCAGAATTTTTAAATGCAAAGACTACATAACGAAGGTTGATAGATGTTAGTAATGGCGTAATGTAGCACTGTATCACATAATACACTGATGATGATGATGTTTGGTTTGTGGGGCGCTCAACTGCACGGTTATCAGCGTCCGTCCAAAATCCCAATTTCTACACAGTCCAACCTAACCACTGTCACGAATGACGAATGATGAAGGCAACACAAACATCCAGTCCCCGGACAGGTAAAATGCCCAACCCGGCCGGGAATCGAACACGGAACCACTTGATCCAGCCACTAGACCACGAGCTGAGGATAATACATTGAAGAGCCAAAGAAACTGGTACACCTGCCTAATATCGTATAGCGCCCCAGCGAGCACGCAGAAGTGCCACAACAGAACGGGCTGGAGGGAATTTACACCATTTATGCTGCAGAGTTGTCCATAAATCCATAAGGGTACAGGAGGTTTGAGATCCCTTCAGATCAGCACTTTTCAAGGCATCCCAGGTATGCTCAAGCGGTAGTGTTTAAACTCCGAATAGTGTTCCTGGAGCTACTCTGTAGCAATTCTGGACGTGTGGGGTGTCTCTGTAATATACAGTGGACATAATGGATGCAGGTGATAGGACAGGACGCTTACGTATGTGTCACCTGTCGGAGTTATATCTAGACGTATCAATGGTCCCATATCACTCCAAATGCAAACGTCCCACACCATAACAGAGCCTCCATCAGCTTGAACAGTCCCTTGCTCACATTCAGGGTCCATGGGTTCAAGAGGTTGTCTCTATACCCGTACACCTCCATCCGCTCGATACAGTTTGTAAGTAGGCTGTTTAGGTTTTCTTATTGGTAACGCCACAAAGCGCTCTGTATGAAAATCACTCGCTGTGCTGTGTGTAGTCTGTGGCTAGTTGGCATTGTTGTCTGCCATTGTAGTGTTGGGCAGCGGCAGCTGGATGAGAACAGCGCGTAGCGTTGCGCAGTTGGAGGTGAGCCGCCAGCAGTGGTGGATGTGGGGAGAGAGATGGCGGAGTTTTGAAATTTGCAATACTGGCTATCATGAACTGCTATATACATTATGACTTTTGAACACTATTGAGGTAAATACATTGTTTGTTCTCTATCAAAATCTTTCATTTGCTAACTATGCGTATCAGTAGTTAGTGCCTTCAGTAGTTTGAATCTTTTATTTATCTGGCAGTAGTGGCGCTCGCTGTATTGCAGTAGTTCGAGTAACCAAGATTTTTGTGAGGTAAGTGATTTGTGAAACGTATAGGTTAATGTTAGTCAGGGCCATTCTTTTGCAGGGATTTTTGAAAGTCAGATTGCGTTGCGCTAAAAATATTGTGTGTCAGTTTAAGCACAGTCATGTATAATTGTTCTAAGGATACGTTTCAAGTTTAAAACGGGACTCGTCCGACCAGGCAACATGTTTGCAGTCATCAACAGTTCAATGTCGGCGTTGACGGGCCCAGGCGAAGGGTAAAACTTTGTGTTGTGCAGTCGTCAAGGATGCACGAGTGGGTCTTCGGAGCCGAAAGCCCATATCGATGACGTTTCGTTGAATGATTCGTACGCTGACACTTGTCAATGGCCCAGCATTGAAATCTGCAGCAGTTTGCGGGAGGGTTGCACTTCTGTCACGCTGAACGATTCTTTTCTGTAGTCGTCGGTTACATCCTTGCAAGATCTTCTTCGGGCCGCAGCGATAGCTGAAATTTGATGTTTTACCGGATTCCTGAAAATCCGGTACGCTTATGAAATGGTCGTACGGGAAAATCCCAACTTCATCGTTACCTCAGAGATGCTGTGTCCCATCGCTAGTGCTCCGACTATAACACCACGTTCAAACCCACTTAAATCTTTATAACCTCCCACTGTAGTAGCAGAAACCGATCTAACAACTGCGCCAGAAACTTGTCTTATACAGGCGTTACGGACCGTATTGTGTCTCTTTAGTATTTGGGTACGCCTGCCTATACCAATTTCTTTGACGCTTCAGTGTAATATAGCATCGTAATAACAACAGTAATCAAACAATCATTCATGCAGACTACGCTAATAATGATGTATTAAGAACCATCGATATTAGTGCGACGTACACCATGCGCCTAATGAAACCTACTTTACTGCAGTGGCAATGATATTTTCATAAAGCGGACTTATGCAGTTGTAAGTGCCAAACTCACAACCACTTTCTGATATGTTTCAGAATGAAAGGAAGTGAGTTCATTACTTAACGTTTAGTGAGTCTGCATAGAAAGTAGGAATTATTCGTTGAGCTCAACTTTTCAATATTTCCTGACAAATATAGCTTGTTCAATGCAGTGTTGATGTGGTTGTCATTTTGCAGCATTCCTCTCGTAAGTCTACATCTCGTCATCTAAGGAAATATATTTTTCTTCCCTGTTTAATATATCGCCCCTGCAAGTAGGACAAACATTGCTTTTCATCTAGATAATATTTCATGTCACCGCACGACAGTCAACGGATACCACCACACTGTCAGCTGACCACTGGCAGACAACGCGCTGCTGTTACAATACAGTCTCCAACAAGTGCAGTATTCTTACAGGCATAAATAAATGTTTATATACTTTTGTTTCTTTTTCCTATACATTCTGCTGTTTCTTTGTTGTTTAACGTTCGAGAGAATGCGCAATAAAAACAATATCTGCAGTCAGTATTTCGCTACGAAAGGAAAATGAATTCCTTTATGGATACAGTGTCCTACGGCACTAACAGATGGCCGTACTAGTTATATTTACAAAACATTGGCGCATACATCAAAATACCTCAAACAATTTTTTAAATAAATTAAGAACCAAACGAACAAAAATGACTGCGTCTTCATGTTGCGAAAATGTTTGCCTTAAACGTATGTTAATGTCTTGAATTGACTCTATTGCTCCAAAGAAAAGCGATGATGAGATGCCTGGAATTAATTTACTCCAAAGAAAATGCGGCTAAGTGCACACAGCATACACGGTGGCCGTGCGGTTCTAGGCGCTTCAGTCTGGAACCGCGTGACCGCTACGGTCGCAGGTTCGAATCCCGCCTCGGGCATGGATATGTGTGATGTCCTTAGTTAGGTTTAAGTAGTTCTAAGTTCTAGGGGACTGATGACCACAGATGTTAAGTCCCATAGTGCTCAGAGCCATTTGAACCAATTTGCCATACACGGTGATTCACGTTATACGCAACACCCCTCTCATTTTCTGAACGGTATCAGATATGGAAACGCGGTTATCCACAATTGACAGTGTGTTGAGGGGCACGTAATGCTCTGAACGCTGGTAACAACTCAGCTATTGAAACAAGTATTACCTTTTTATTGGAACCCTATAGTTTTCATAATTGCATTTAATGGCTCTTGGAAAGACAATTACAATGATGCAGCGTTTGTTAGTACTGACGTTGAAACCTTTCACAAAAGTTCCCGACAAATGCACTGAATTTGAGAAACAGTGCGGTCAGAGCCGTCAACTGCGATGTGAACACGGCCACGCGGAACTCTCATTCCAGGTTCCATCGTTATACAGGGTGAAGAAAAATTCGCGCACTCCGACTTTGCAACGCGAATCCTCAGATAATGGCGATACAAAAATTCGCGAATTTCGTCCTGTGCATATTTCTGGCAGTGAATGGAAGTTAAAGATTGGCAATCTTGCAACACTAATCACATGTACTGTAACTACCTCTGTCAGGAGGTAGAGCGGCGCTGTGCAGTTGGTACGGTGGGTAGCGATTTGGGTATCGTGGAAGAGGTCGAGGCTTATTTGTTTTTAATTGCTAAAAGTAGTCTGCTTGGTACGGTATCTACACCTACAGACATACTCCGCAAGCCACCTGACGGTGTGTGGCGGAGGATACCTTGAGTATCTCTATCGTGTCTCCCTTCTATTCCAGTCTCGTATTGTTCGTGGAAAGAAAGATTGTCGGTATGCCTCTATGTCGGCTCTAATCTCTCTGATTTTATCATCATGGTCTCTTCGCGAGATATACGTAGGAGGGAGCAATATACTGCTTGACCTCTCGGTGAAGGTATGTTCTCAAAACTTCAAGAAAACCCGTACCGAGCTACTGAGCGTCTCTCTTGCAGAGTCTTCCACTGGAGTTTATCTGTCATCTCCGTAACGCTTTCGCGATTACTAAATGATCCTGTAACGAAGCGCGCTGCTCTACGTTGGATCTTCTCTATCTCTTCTATCAACCCTATCTGGTACGGATCCCACACTGCTGTGCAATATTCAAGCAGTGGGCGAAAAGCGTACTGTAACCTACTTCCTTTGTTTCCGGATTGCATTTCCTTAGGATTCTTCCAATGAATCTCAGTCTGGCATCTGCTTTACCTACGATCAACTTTACGTCATCATTCCATTTTAAATCACTCCTAATGCCTACTCCCAGATAATTTATGGAATAAACTGCTTCCAGTTGCTGACGTGCTATATTGTAGCTAAATGATAAGGAATCTTTCTTTCTATGTATTCGCAGCACATTACACTTGTCTACATTGAGATTCAATTGCCATTCCCTGCACGATGCGTCAATTCGCTGCAGATCCTCCTGCATTTCAGTACAATTTTCCATTGTTACAACCTCTCGATATACCACAGCATCATCCGCAAAAAGCCTCAGTGAGCTTCCGATGTTATCCACAGGGTCATTTGTGTATATTGTGAATAGCAACGGTCCTACGACACTCCCCTGCGGCACACCTGAAATCACTCTTACTTCGGAGGACTTCTCTCCATTGAGAATGACATGCTACGTTCTGTTATCTAGAAACTCTTCAATCCAATCAGACAATTGGTCTGATAGTCCATATGCTCTTTGTTGTGGCGTAACAAGACAGCCACGCCACTCGGAAGTAGCCGAAATACACGCGTTACACACGCCGGCTGGCGTGAGGTCTGAAACAGGATACATAATGAATGCTATAAAGAAAAGTACGTAGCTGCTGTAATACTTAACCTTAATCCATCATTGTGGTACATCGCTCTTGACGATACAAATGAGACTCTTTAAATACAAGCACTGTAAGGCTAATGGCGCCTTGCTAGGTCGTAGCCATGGACTTAGCTGAAGGCTATTGTAACTGTCTCTCGGCAAATGAGAGAAAGGCTTCGTCAGTGTAGTCGCTAGCAAAGTCGTCGTACAACTGGGGCGAGTCCTAGTACGTCTCTCTAGACCTGCCGTGTGGTGGCGCTCGGTCTGCAATTACTGACAGTGGCGACACGCGGGTCCGACATGTACTAATGGACCGCGGCCGATTTAAAGCTACCACCTAGCAAGTGTGGTGTCTGGCGGTGACACCACACTCTTACTTTGTTCATTAAACGACTGTGGGGAACTGTATCGAACGCCTGGGAACCCGTGTCTATGGCCCTCTGAGTCTCGTGGACGAATAGCGCGAGCTGGGTTTCACACGATCGTCTTTTTCGAAACCCGTGCTGATTCCTACAGAGCAGATTTCTAATTTCCAGAAATCTGGCGTCTTTACCACCGTACAGCGACTACATTGGGTGTTCTACAAAATATTTACAGGTAGGTGCTACGAAGCATTTCTCTGTACCCTCCCCGAATGGGTCCTACGAAATTATTTGCAAAACACGTTGCTAGCCCAGTTGGTAACGTAAGGCCCCAACGAAATGTAATGTTTCAAATGGCTCCAAGCACTATGGGACTTAACATCTGAGGTCATCAGTCCCCTAGACGTAGATCTACTTAAACTTGACTATCGTAAGGACATCACACACATCCATGCCCGAGGCAGGATTCGAACCTGCGACTGTAGCAGCAGCGCGTTTCTGGTCTGAAGCGCCTAGAACCACTCGGCCACAGCGGCCGACGAAATGTAATGGACCTGAAAATAGCACTAATAATAGTTCGTATTAATCGATAGGACCATAAGGGGGAGGGTATACGCTAAACAAGTTTGGAATCTTGTAGATGCAGTGGTGCGAAACAATTCGCTTTCAGGACGTGCAAAAGATGTCTTTAATAACTCACCATTGAAAACGATTTTATTTCCATTTCTGCGTTCGTAGTACTTAACAGCAAATGTTTTGTAGAAGACGCACTGTAATCGCTGTATAACGCTTAAGATATCATACCACGCAGACTACTTTTGTTGTGACTTGGCAAGACAGCCAAGTCACTATGCGAGGATGCCGAAATGCACGCGCTTAGCTCACGCAGGCTTGCGTGAGGTCTGGAACAGTGTAAAGTAGTTAATATATCAAATAAAGTACGTAGTTGAGGTAATACTTAACTTTATTCCATAATTGGTGAACATCGCTCTTGTTGATACATTATATAATCTCAACATACACTGGTAATGGTGCCTTGCTAGGTCGTAGCAAATGACTTAGCTGAAGGTTATGCTAACTATCGTCTCGGCAAATGACAGTATATTTGTCAGTGTAGCATCGCTAGCAAAGTCGGCTGTACAACTGGGGCGAGTGCTAGGATCTGTCTCTAGACCTGCTGTGTGGCGGCGCTCGGTCTGCAATCACTGACAGTGGCGACACGCGGGAACGACGTATACTAACGGACCGCGGCCGATTTAAAGGCTACCACCTAGCAAGTGTGGTGTCTGGCGGTGACACCACAACTTTTAGCAAATGAAAACAAATAAGCCTCGACCCAGAATCGAGACCTCGATCTCCTGCATCCTTGCCCAAAACACCATCCACTGTACCAACTGCACAGTACTGCAGCTGTCTGCTGGCAGACATAGTTAACGTACACGTGATTA
This sequence comes from Schistocerca cancellata, assembly GCF_023864275.1. Taxonomy (NCBI): domain Eukaryota; kingdom Metazoa; phylum Arthropoda; class Insecta; order Orthoptera; family Acrididae; genus Schistocerca; species Schistocerca cancellata. The sequence goes on from NC_064626.1 coordinate 1,251,824,019, forward strand.
CAGTGTTGCTAGACTGAAAATCCAGCGTCCATTTATTGCCCGAGATATGTGAAGGACGAAATTTTGTGGCAGACATTTCTGTCTTGCTAGTATGTGAGGAATCGCGCGGCGAAGCCCGAGTGCGCGAATTTTTCTTCACACTGTATACAGCAAGGCAGGCTTACTCAACCTCATTTCCTATACGACATAAATGTAGGATCAGCTATGATTTCTGTACGTGGTACTGCATATGTGGCAGTTCCTGGCGCATCAGATGGGGCTTACGAAATTTATTTCAAACGTGCGTACGTTTCCGGGTTTTTTTGTCAACATATACATTTTCGTCAGGCAGTTTTCCGTTACCATTGAACCAGCATTTGTTTGACATTGGCCGTATAAAATTAGCATATCTAACTTCTCCTCATTGGTGTAGATGTCTGCATGCAAGAACTGTTGAAGCAGAAATGACCTACCGACAGACAACACAGATCCTGTTAGTTCCGTAGCGCCGACATGTTGAAACTTCCCCTTTGAATGAAAAGAAAGAAAAAAGAATGGTTCAAATGGCTCTAAGCACTACGGGACTTAACTTCTGAGGTCATCTGTCCCCTAGAACTTAGAACTACTTAAACCTAACTAACCTAAGGACATCACACACATCCATGCCCCAGGCAGAATTCGAATCTGCGACCGCAGCGGTCGCGCGGTTCCTGACTGAAGCGCCTAGAACCGCTCGGCCACCCCGGCCGGCGTAAAGAAAAACTTTGCTGGTAAAACGTCTAGTTACTTAATTTTCAAACTCCAGAGTGAAACTGAACGTACCGAGACAGTTTTCTCTTTCCCTATTCTGATCATTACTAAACTGACACACAATATTTCAGCGCAACGCAAGCTGACTTTCAATAATCCCTACAAAAGAAGAGCCCTGACTAACAATAACCTATACCCTTCATGAATCGCTTACCTCACGAAAACCTTCGTCACTAAAACTACTGCAATACAGCGAGCGCGAATACTGCCAGCTAAATAAAAGATTATAACTACTCAAGGCATTAACTACTGATAGGCATACAGTTAAAACAGTTAGCAAATGAAAGATTTTGATAGAGAAAAAAACAATGTATTTACCTTAATAGTGTAAAAATGTCATTATATATATATATATATATATATATATATATATATATATATATATATATATATATATATCGTCCGCTCATATTAACATGTCAGAACTCTGGCATCCCTCTCCCCACATCTACCACTGTTGGCGGCTCACCTGCAACAGCCCAACGCTACGGGCTGTTCACATCCAAATGCCAAACACTACACTGGCGAATAATTTGCAACAACGAGTCCAACCAGCCACAGACTGCACACAGAGCAGTTAGAGATTTCAATAGAGAGCGCTACATGACGTTACCAACATAAAAACCTAAACAGCCTACTTACAATGTAAGCATTCAAAAGCCTCGATGCAACCACGCAGCCTGGCATGAGTGTGGTTATAACACAATAGCCGATCTCGGCTGACTTTCAATTTTATAATGATTGTCGGATAATTTTGCGAAGAGTTTCAATCTCAAACATGCATTTTGTCACTGTACTCATCTTTTCACACACCTTCGGATGACATTTAAAAAGTTCTGCGAGATTGTGCACATTACATGCAAATGACAACTTTACTAGAACTTCACAGATTCTGTTTTACTGGACTGGACTTCAGAGCTAGCTAACTCTGACAGGGGGAGGCGTGGGTTCGGGGATTGTGATCTGAGAACTGATTGAGTGATTGTGTGTCAAAGCACCCAGTATTTTACCGCAAAACCGTTTATACTAGTGGGCTTTCATTCTATACATGTCGACGAGATAAATTTACTTATTGCCAATTGAAATAATCAGCCTGATAGCTAGCGCTGTAGCGTAGTGTCTAGGTTGTAAGTTAGTGCGCTGAGGTCCATGGGTTGGATTCTACGACAAGTAGCTTTTTTCTTGTCTTTTTCATCATTCTCTACTTTCAGTTTTTACGCCAGTGATAATCACCTTGCGTTGCCTACAACACAGATGACACAGAGATAAGATACAAATGATTTTATATTCAATACCCGACATCGAAACTATGACCCACAGCACGTTAATCTGACATACACATTCAACTACATCACCGTTGTTAATACAGTTCCTGTTAAAATGGAGGATAAAGCTCTTGCGCTAAGACTCCCCAGTTTCAACGGCTTGCTGGCTGCTTAAAATACACTCCTGGAAATGGAAAAAAGAACACATTGACACCGGTGTGTCAGACCCACCATACTTGCTCCGGACACTACGAGAGGGCTGTACAAGCAATGATCACATGCACGGCACAGCGGACACACCACGAACCGCGGTGTTGGCCGTCGAATGGCGCTAGCTGCGCAGCATTTGTGCACCGCCGCCGTCAGTGTCAGCCAGTTTGCCGTGGCATACGGAGCTCCATCGCAGTCTTTAACACTGGTAGCATGCCGCGACAGCGTGGACGTGAACCGTATGTGCAGTTGACGGACTTTGAGCGAGGGCGTATAGTGGGCATGCGGGAGGCCGGGTGGACGTACCGCCGAATTGCTCAACACGTGGGGCGTGAGGTCTCCACAGTACATCGATGTTGTCGCCAGTGGTCGGCAGAAGGTGCACGTGCCCGTCGACCTGGGACCGGACCACAGCGACGCACGGATGCACGCCAAGACCGTAGGATCCTACGCAGTGCCGTAGGGGACCGCACCGCCACTTCCCAGCAAATTAGGGACACTGTTGCTCCTGGGGTATCGGCGAGGACCATTCGCAACCGTCTCCATGAAGCTGGGCTACGGTCCCGCACACCGTTAGGCCGTCTTCCGCTCACGCCCCGACATCGTGCAGCCCGCCTCCAGTGGTGTCGCGACAGGCGTGAATGGAGGGACGAATGGAGACGTGTCGTCTTCAGCGATGAGAGTCGCTTCTGCCTTGGTGCCAATGATGGTCGTATGCGTGTTTGGCGCCGTGCAGGTGAGCGCAACAATCAGGACTGCATACGACCGAGGCACACAGGGCCAACACCCGGCATCATGGTGTGGGGAGCGATCTCCTACACTGGCCGTACACCACTGGTGATCGTCGAGGGGACACTGAATAGTGCACGGTACATCCAAACCGTCATCGAACCCATCGTTCTACCATTCCTAGACCGGCAAGGGAACTTGCTGTTCCAACAGGACAATGCACGTCCGCATGTATCCCGTGCCACCCAACGTGCTCTAGAAGGTGTAAGTCAACTACCCTGGCCAGCAAGATCTCCGGATCTGTCCCCCATTGAGCATGTTTGGGACTGGATGAAGCGTCGTCTCACGCGGTCTGCACGTCCAGCACGAACGCTGGTCCAACTGAGGCGCCAGGTGGAAATGGCATGGCAAGCCGTTCCACAGGACTACATCCAGCATCTCTACAATCGTCTCCATGGGAGAATAGCAGCCTGCATTGCTGCGAAAGGTGGATATACACTGTACTAGTGCCGACATTGTGCATGCTCTGTTGCCTGTGTCTATGTGCCTGTGGTTCTGTCAGTGTGATCATGTGATGTATCTGACCCCAGGAATGTGTCAATAAAGTGTCCCCTTCCTGGGACAATGAATTCACGGTGTTCTTATTTCAATTTCCAGGAGTGTATATACCATTCACTCTGTTTCTGTCTTCCCCCCCCCCCTCCCGCCCCATTTCCTCTACTTCAGAAAATGTCCTCTTTGTGAAAATTTTTTTAACTGTGCCTCAAACGAACGGGACGACAGTTTCAAAAGAGCAACCTACATTAGATTATTACGAAAATGTGAGGCATAAGAATTTGTTGGCCAGGACGTTGTTTAGGTAACCCGCTAGGATAGACGAGAGCGCTAACGCGCTGCTTCCTGGACTCGGGTAGGAGCGCTGGCCCCAGATCGAATCCGCCCGGCGGATGTGGTTTTCAGGCGGTTTTCCACATCCTACTAGGTGAATACCTGGCTGGTCCCCACGTCCCACCTCAGTTGCACGACTCGCAGACATTTGAAACACACACACACACTATTTCACGATTTACACTAGACTCAGACAGCTGGAGTACACTAATTCCGTCCCGGGGGTATGGGATGGCGGCAGGAAGGGCATCTGGCCGCCCCTTAAAATTAACCGTACCAAGTCCGTACTTAACCCTGCCGACCCTGCTCACGATGCGGGTAAAGGCAGTAAGAAAAGAAGAAAAAGAAAGGGCTCACTTTAGGTAAAACGGATTCGTACCTCTTATTCTGTGAATAAATGCTGGTGAAGTGATTTAGTGTTGTCAAACGTGCCTTCTACGTTTATCGGTTGTGCTATGCGGGACACTGACGTACATACGTGTAGTGTGTGGCAGCGCCTACCAGTGAGGATACCTGCGCGCACGCTGTTTCTGCCTCTCCTCCCTGTTTCTCGAGCGTAAACACGACGGTGCCAGGTAACCAGTTCGGATAATAATAATTCAGTTAATTTAAACGCCCAGCGGAACGACGCGTACGCCAGCTGGAGGTTATCGTCGCCGCTGCCTGGCGGGGCTCCAAGTGTCGACGCGCTGTGGGCTCTACATAAACTCCGAGTGTTTACAGGGAGTGCCGGACAAGTGTTCCTTACAGAGCCGCTAGACTGGAGCTAAGGCACGGTGTAACCACAGTGTAACGTAGAGCTGTCGGCACAGGGGACGAAGCAGCTATCGAAGTGCACGCAGACTGGATCTCCAAGGTCACGAGACAGCGAGGTAGCCACACTGGATGATCTGGTCAACGCTACTGCAGCGGCAGTTTCCGGCTGTATTTGGCTCACAGACAGTACAGTGTGTTCACGAAAATGACCTCAGTAAAAATCCTACATTAGCTCTATTACTACTTACCTTCCCCCCTTGTCCAAATGCTAGCCACATTGTCCTTTGTGGTACACATAATAAAAATTACTTTTGAATACTTTCTGGGAGTGAACAGTGAGCAATATTTTACAAATATTTACTATCGAAAACAGTCTTGATCGCAATGTATTTATTACGGTGACCGGTTTCGGCCACTACTGTGGTCATCCTCAGACCAATGACTAAGAACCTCCTTCTGGTGGTAAATCAATAGTGATTTACCACCAGAAGGAGGTTCATACTCATTGGTCTGAAGATGACCACAGTAGTGGTGGAAAAAATGGTTCAAATGGCTCTGAGCACTATGGGACTCAACATCTTAGGTCATAAGTCCCCTAGAACTTAGAACTACTTAAACCTAACTAACCTAAGGACATCACACACACCCATGCCCGAGGCAGGATTCGAACCTGCCGAGGCAGGATTCGAACCTGCGACCGTAGCAGTCCCGCGGTTCCGGACTGCAGCGCCAGAACCGCTAGACCACCGCGGCCGGCTAGTAGTGGTGGAAACCGGTCACCATAATAAATACATTGTCATCAAGACTGTTTTTGATAGTAAACATAATTAAAAACTATACCTGTGAACATCTGTAAAACAAAAAGGACACGTACATGTCCACTCTGAAAGGATTTTTTTTTCTGGGGGTCATCAGTCTTCTGATGGTTTAATGCGGTCTGCCACGAATTCCTCTCCTGTGACAACCGCTTCATCTCATAGTAGCACTTGCGACGTACGTCCTCAATTATTTTCTGGATGTATTCCAATCTCTATCTTCCTCTGCAGTTCCCTCTAGTACCATGGAAGTCATTCCCTCATGTCGTAACAGTTGTCCTATCATGCTGTTCCTTCTCCTTATCAGTATTTTCCACATATTACTTTCCGTTTCTCTACAGAGCTTTTTCAAAAAATGGTTCAAATGGCTCTGAGCACTATGGGACTTAACTGCTGAGGTCATCAGTCCCCTAAAACGTAGAACTATTTAAACCTAACTAACCTAAGGACATCACACACATCCATGCCCGAGGCAGGATTCGAACCTGCGTCCGTTGCGGTCGCGCGGTTCCAGGTTGTAGCGCCTAGAACTGCTCGGCCACCCCGGCCGGCATTTCCCAAATTAAGGCCTATGTTTGATACTAGTACACTTCTCTTGGCCAGGAATGCCTTTCTGGCCATTGCTAGTTATGGCCTCCTTGCTACGTCCATCATTTGCCTATTACTTCCTTACTTAGCTACGTTCCGTAACTCATCTATCCTTAGCCTTCATCCTTTCTCGCTGTTCTAATTTCTACTACTTCTCATTACTTTTGTTTTCCTCCTATTTACTCTCAGTCCATATGCTGTACTCATTATGTTCGTTCGTTCATTCCGTTCAGCACATCGTGCAATTCTTCTTCACTTTCACTCAGGTTAGCAATGTCATCAGAGAACTGTATCATTGATATCCTGTGACCATGAATTTTAATTCCCCTCCTGACCCTTTATTTTTTTTTCCATCACAGATTCTTCGATGTCAGGAAGGATATCAGCTTGTAAAAGTTCACCAAATCAAACGAACTCACTCCTGACAGTATACTTAGGTTTACGTAACATCACGTTTTACAAAAAATATTTCTATGAATTTCGTAAGTAAGTCCCGCAACGTTTTACAAAACAGGAGGATGAAAATCGGAAACTGGATACTGCAGGATTCTAAACCTTTACCAACCTACGATCTATCCCATAAGGTGACGCTTCCACCCACTACGTCATATTAAAGCTATCAAGTTAATGAAGTTTTAGTTTATGTTAACAGTGTTCTCAAGACTTTAATCGCCGAAATATTATTAACTGGCATTTAATTATAATAAACAGTAACAACAACGACACATTTTTCAAGAATTTTCAGTGTACTGTTGCCTTAAAACGGTTACTTTAACAACATACCACTTGTAACGCAAAAATAAATACATAAATCCTCTAGCCACCAATATGACATTTCCTCTCGTTTTATTACAGAAAAACATACCGATAAAGATTCGTTCTCGAGACATTCAATGTGCTGGTGCTTAGTAACAGCAGAACCAGCCGAATATGAGCCTCTACTGGTTCTACGGATCACGACAAATCTTGCTTTCTGCAGGCGTCGTCCGTTCTCTTGGGACATAGCGAGCGTTTTTGCTTCCTATTGGTTGTACTTTTTGTGACACGTTGCCGAAACATCATATAAATTTTGTGTTTCACATGACGAAATGGCTCCTCAAGTAAGAAGTTTTTCCCGATATCGTAGGACTGGAGGGATGGATTATTAGGTGTCACGGCTGGAATGTAATCGGTATTTTTAATTTATTGACATTGGTTTCAGCAACTAAAAATCAAGCTCTCCTGGATGCCAACACCCGTCGCCCGCTGTATGATGGCAGGAAGTGAACGTCGTCTCTGTCCTGACGGAGCATTGCATCTTGGACGACCTCGCAGAATGACCACCCGCAAGAGCGGGTGGCGAGACTTGCACCAAGACCACCGTGCAACGCGCTGCGACAGTATCCCTGAAGCTGAGGCAACAATCAGTACCCTCGTCGTGGAAGTAGCTTTGCACAAATTTAGCAGCGGGCTTAACAGCTTAAGCTTCCGATGAACAGTCAAGTTTTTTGTCGCCCCCTATTAGTTATAAAGGACTTGACCTATGTCCGAAGGTCAACTACTTAGCACTAGGAATAAGTATGAATATCACAGAACAAGGAAGGGCAGTAGGCAGTTTTAATGCTAGGGTAAGTTTAACTATTCGAGTTGGTGTGTAGAATATATGAGTCTGGCGATATACCATCTGACTTTCGAAAAAGTATCATCCACACAATTCCGAAGACGGCAAGAGCTGACAAGTGCGAGAATTATCGCACAATCAGCTTAACAGCTCATGCATCGAAGCTGCTTACAAGAATAATATACAGAAGAATGGAAAAGAAAATTGAGAATGCGCTAGGTGACGACCAGTTCGGCTTTAGGACAAGTAAAGGGACGAGAGAGGCAATTCTGACGTTACGGCTAATAATGGAAGCAAGGCTAAAGAAAAATGAAGACACTTTCATAGGATTTGTCGACCTGGAAAAGGCGTTCGACAATATAAAATGGTGCAAGCTGTTCGAGATTCTGAAAAAAGTAGGGGTAAGTTATAGGGAGAGACGGGTCATACACAATATGTACAACAACCAAGAGGAGTCCGCCGCTCGTGGTCTCGCGGTAGCGTTCTCGCTTCCCGAGCACGGGGTCCCGGGTTCGATTCCCGGCGGGGTGAGGGATTTTCACCTGCCTCGAGATGACTGGGTGTTTGTGTTGTCCTCATCATTTCATCATCATCCAGGAAAGTGGCGAAATTGGACTGAGCAAAGGTTGGGCAATTGTACGGGCGCTGATAACCACGCAGTTGAGCGCCCCACAAACCAAACATCATCATCATCATCAACCAAGAGGGAATAATAAGAGTGGACGATCAAGAACGAAGTGCTCGTATTAAGACGGGTGTAAGACATGGCTGTAGCCTTTCGCCCCTACTCTTCAATCTGTACATCGAGGAAGCAATGATGGAAATAAAAGAAAGGTTCAGGAGTGGAATTAAAATACAAGGTGAAAGGATATCAATGATACGATTCGTTGATGACATTGCTATCCTGAGAGAAAGTGAAGAAGAATTAAATGATCTGCTGAACGGAATGAACAGTCTAATGAGTACACAGTATGGTTTGAGAGTAAATCGGAGGAAGACGAAGGTAATGACAAGTAGTAGAAACGAGAACAGCGAGAAACTTAACATCAGGATTGATGGTCACGAAGTCAATGAAGTTAAGGAATTCTGCTACCTAGGCAGTAAAATAACCAATGCCGGACGGAGCAAGGAGGACATCAAAAGCAGACTCGCTATGACAAAAAAGGCATTTCTGGCCAAGAGAAGTCTACTAATACCAAATACCGACCTTAATTTGAGGAACAAATTTCTGAGGATGTACGTCTGGAGTACAGCATTGTATGGTAGTGAAACATGGACTGTGGGAAAACCGGAACAGAAGAGAATCGAAGCATTGGAGATGTGGTGCTACAGACGAATGTTGAAAATTTGGTGTACTGATAAGGTAAGGAATGAGGAGGTTCTACGCAGAATCGGAGAGGAAAGGAATATGTGGAAAACACTGATAAGGAGAAGGGACAGGATGATAGGACATCTGCTAAGACATGAGGGAATGACTTCCATGGTACTAGAGGGAGCTGTAGAGGGCAAAAACTGTAGACGAAGACAGAGATTGGAATACGTCAAGCAAATAATTGAGGACGTAGGTTGCAAGTGCTACTCTGAGATGAAGAGGTTAGCACAGGAAAGGAATTTGTGGCGGGCCGCATCGAACCAGTCAGTAGACTGATGACCAATGGTAGGCAACACACAGTCAAGTTTTAACAAGGTTCTTACAAAAATTTGTAATTTTTGGCAAGGTGTTATGGGTCCGAACTGCAGAGGTCATCGGTCCCTAAGCTTACACACTACTAAATCTAACTTAATCTAACTTACGATAAGGACGACACACACACACACATGCCCGAGGGAGGACTCGAACCTCCGACGGGGGAAGCCGCGCGAACTGTGACAAGGCGCCCTAGATCGGTCGGCTACCACGCGCGGCAAGGTTCTTGCAACTTGAACTTAGTGCCCAAACAACAGAATAAGCTGACAGGGCTTAGCAATGACGCTTTTAAAACTTACTAAACTTAATACTGGCCAAAATCAATGACCACTACATTCAAAGAATAATCCACTGTAACCCAGAGGCGCTATGTGCTTACAGGGCCACAATCGCATTGTGATAGATTAGCCTTAACGGGGCCTAACGACGCAAGCGAGGACGAACACTGGCCAAGCTGTAACCGTGCTGGCAGTAAGAAACTACGCGAAACAATGTTACATAAATCCGTGCAACCGTACCCAGCTCATCAGTTGAGGTCGAGCACTCTTAAAATTTTACTACTGCGGTGATGCACCACTTTTGCATAAGCATAGTACACTACTACAATGAACGGCCGGCCGCGGTGGTCTAGCGGTTCTGGCGCTGCAGTCCGGAACCGCGGAACCGCTACGGTCGCAGGTTCGAATCCTGGCTCGAGCATGGGTGTGTGTGATGTCCTTAGGTTAGTCAGGTTTAAGTAGTTCTAAGTTCTAGGGGACTTATGACCTAAGATGTTGAGTCCCATAGTGCTCAGAGCCATTTGAACCATTTTGGACAATGAACGCACTCTGCAATACAAATGCCTCAAAGGGCAACATACAGACTTCACAATCAAAACTTTAGAGCCGTTTCAAAGAACACAATACGATAAAATACTGACCGTACGAAGCCCTGCACTGCCTGGACACTGACCACACAAACCGGCCGCTGTGGCCGAGTGGTTCTAGGTGCTTCAGTCCGGAACCGCGCTGCTGCTGCGGTCGCAGGTTGTAATCCTGTCTCGGGTATGGTTGTGTGTGCTGTCCTTAGTTTAGTTAGGTTTAAAAAGTTCTAAGTCTACGGGACTGATGACCTCAGATGTAAGTCCCAAAGTGCTCAGAGCCATTTGCATCTTTTGACCATACAACACAGCACAGGGACGTCTCAACCTTCCATGGTCCAAGCCTCAGTTTTTTTAAAAAAAAAAACACAACGTACCCACATGACAGACCACCAGTAATGTTCCCTTTTGGGTTACATAAACAGCAACAACCAGATACGTACGCTCCAGAACCAAAACAGCCAAGAATGGTATCACGGGTGAATAAAGGCCTCTCCGTCAGGCTACTACGACAGGTCCATGTGGTAAGCCTTACAAGATGTTACAACGGCCTCACTACACCACAATAAGCCGGCCGCGGAGGTCTAGCGGTTCTGGCGCTGCAGTCCGGAACCGCGGGACTGCTACGGTCGCAGGTTCGAATCCTGCCTCGGGCATGGGTGTGTGTGATGTCCTTAGGTTAGTCAGGTTTAAGTAGTTCTAAGTTCTAGGGGACTTATGACCTAAGATGTTGAGTCCCATAGTGCTCAGAGCCATTTGAACACCACAATAAGACAAGGAGAATCAAACGCAGCACCTCTAGAATGGTAGCAGCTACACCGTAACGGTGGTTTCCACCTCTACGTGCTTCTGTAGTTCTCCTTAGCAACAAGAAGATTAACAAGCACAGCTGTTGCTGAAGGCAGTCCTTGCAATAATTTGCGCCGACCGCAGCTCAAAACTGGTTCAAATGGCTCTGAGCTCTATGGGACTTAACATCTGAGCTCATCTGTCCCCTAGAACTTAGAACTACTTAAACCTAACTAACCTAAGCACATCACACACGTCCATACCCAAGGCGACATTCGAACCTGCGACCGTAGCAGTCGCGCGGTTCCGGACTGAAGCTCCTAGAACCGCTCGGCCACCGAGACCGATAGACCGCAGCACAAAACAAGGTAAGGGAATCGACATGTCGTCCACATTTTAATATCGCTAACAATTCGCAGTCGTTACCGGCCCTTTAATACTACAGAAAACACCGGAAAGAAGCTAACGAACCAACGCAGCTTTCTCAGCCAATTCTCTCAGTAAACCACTTGGCAACACCAAACAGCCACCTATCGTCGGTGAGGTCTAACGGCGTTGTCTTCTTAGGTAGATATAAACTTTACAACGACGCTGTTCACTACTTCCCCGAACCCGGCGGACAACGTTGAAGATAGACAACGGAATCGATCAGCCGAGCCTAACCACAAATGTCGGATACGCATTACTCTCTCCGGTATCCTGACTGAATCCAACTAATAACCCAAACGGTGAACAACAACGAAGAACTAAACCATCACAGCCGTATTTCAGCAGTTTCGCAGAACTTAACGCCGACAGGCACGCTTGCAGCCGCGACCCCACCCAGCACAACTTTGCCTCGTCGCTGCGGTGCCACTCTGCGGCTCCAATGCCGCAGCTTGCGCTGCCCCACACCGTCACCTTTGGCGCCGCCAGCGCCGCCGCACCGTCACTCGCGCACCTAGGCACAACCAACACGCCGTCCGAAACGGAGGAACTGCGGTAGAACAGCAACGACGCCAAATGCAGATTGCCCGAGGAGGAAAGCAGCCGGCACAAAGTGACGCCACAAAACTCGTAGAGCGCCACGTCACCGTTGTGGTGTCACCGCCAGACACCACACTTGCTAGGTGATAGCCTTTAAATCGCCCGCGGTCCGTTAGTATACGTCGGACCCGCGTGTCGCCACTATCAGTGATTGCGGACCGAGCGCCGCCACACGGCAGGTCTAGAGAGACTTCCTAGCACTCGCCCCAGTTGTACAGCCGACTTTGCTAGCGATGGTTCACTGACAAAATACGCTCTCATTTGCCGAGACGTTAGTTAGCATAGCCTTCAGCTACGTCATTTGCTACGACCTAGCAAGGCACCATTACCAGTTACTATTGATGCTGTAAAACATGTACCGTCAAGAGCGATGTTCACCATTTATGGATTAAAGTTAAGTATTCCACAGCTACGTCCTTTTTTTGCTAGTCTCATTTCCTTGACCTGTTCCAGACCTCACGCAAGCCTGCGTGAGCTAAAACGCGTGCCTTTCGGCTTCCTCTCATAGTGAGTTGGCTGTCTTGCCAATCCACAACAACCGTTAGCCAACTTGTCCCGTGTGCAGGCGACTTAACATTCGCGACACTCCGACACGTTTTTGTTACCAGCTGCGATAGCAGCGCGCCGAGCAGCCAGCAAGTGATTGGTGTTGAGTTCCGTGAGATGTAGTGAAAGTGGAAGCGAATCGCAATTATAGAAATTGATTTATCGAATGGCTTTACAAACGGGAAAATTTGTAGTGCAATAAATTGCAGCAGCAACATGAAGTTGACACCACATTACTCTTTTTTAGAGATTCTAAAGATCCTGAACTGTAATGAACTTAAGGATAAAAGCAGACGAAATGAATCAAAGTTTGTGCTGCGGCCGGGACTCGAACGTGGGTCTTCTTGCTTTCTAGGCAGAAATGCTAACCATTACACCACCGCAATACGACGCTCAAAATTGTTGCACGAAGTACGTAAGGTGAGTGCTCTCCCCAACACAAAATTATATTCTTTTTTCCCTGACGTATTGTCACTACTGCCAGGGCTCTCCGATATAGGCAAGCATCGCAGCATTGGACGTAATGGGACGTCCTTGTACCATTGGTGATCTTACAGATCTTATAATTAAATGTTTCCCTGAGACATTTAAGTCTCTTTTTATTATCTACGATAATGATCGAAGCAGACAAAATGAATTAAAAGTTGTGCTGCGGTCGGGACTCAAACGCGGATCCTCTTGCTTGCTAGGCAGAAATGCTAATCATTACACCACCGCAGTATGATGGTGTACAGTGCTGCACGAAGGAAAAAATGAATTGAAGTTTGTGTTGGGGAGGGCACTTAGCTTAGGTAGTTCCTGTAGCTTTTTGACTATCGTACTGCAGTGGTGTAATGGTTAGCTTTTCTGCTTAGCAAGCAAGAAGACCCGGGTTCGAGTCATGCCGGTACGGTAACTCAGCGTGTTCGGTCAGAGGGTTAGCTGTCCTCTGTAATAAAAAAAACTGAGTTAACGGATCAACGACGAACTGAAACGGGTGTACTGCGACGTCCGCCGCGAGCAGATAGAAAAAAAGAAAAAAAACAGAGTCTGACCCGTAGCACATATTTTAATTCATTTCGTCTGCTTCGATCATTGTCGTAGATAATAAAAGGAGACTTAAATGTCTCTGCGAAACTTATTACAACGTTTTCAACATTATCTGGCAGTCGCTTGTCCCACATAGAATAATATAAAGATGAAGATCGTACCTGTGGCGACAGGCTCCAATTCCTGAAACACAGAACAAAATGACAAGTGGGGTGTCGATCTCTTTCTGTATCTTGAGGTACCTGTCGGTGATTCTTACGTCTGCGTATCTGTGTTTTTACGCTTTTCGTATCGACGTGATAGTGTAGGGAAGCAGCCTACTCACGCCGTATAAAATTCACATCAGTCGTTCCCTTGTGTGCCAGCCTAGTCCGCTGTAACTAGCTCTGACGTCATAAATGTTGCGCAATACTTTAAAAATCAAGTAAATAACCTGAAACGTTTCTAGCATGTCAGGAGTAATACTAAATCAATATGTGTTGAATATCGGTTCAATAACTTTAACCATTTTCGAAATTTGGACGTTTTTCTGTAAAAATCATTGGCGCAACAGAAAAGAGCTAGAAACTTAAAAATTTATATTTCGATTCCTTTTTCATAATAATTTAGTAGAAACAGTACTCTGGATCTCACAAATTAAAATGTTAGTTGAAATTCATGATTTTCTGGTTTCTGTCTTAAAAATTAAGGAAGCAAGATGGATTAAGTAGGCGAATAAATAAGGCTAGGATGTTTAAATTTAAGTAGAAGGGAGATCCGCTATAATCATAAAGAAGTGAAAAGTTTCAACTGAATAACTATAAAACTATAGCGATAGCGTATCTCCAAAGGGCAAGTTCAGAGCTCGTCTACTGCGTGTAGTGTAATTAAATTAATTCTCTCGCCCAAAATATTTGACTTAGCCACGTCAGACTTTCATTATGATTGCTTACCTGTGTGCTGAATGCACATTTAAATTGAGAGCTTCATCGGCCATCAGCAAAGGAAGCGATTATTTATTCAATAACTTAAAATGGTGCATTACTAGCCCAGCGTCTAGTCGGGAGAGCGGATTTGATCAGGCGTTCCTTTATCCGTCCGCACCGCGGCTTTATATACAGGGTGTCCCAGAACGTGCGCTAGCAGCGCATGTCGGTTGTTTCAAGCGTCAACTTCGCGTCTCAATATCTCGGGATGTAATGGGAATATTGCGATGCAATCAACGCCATTGTGTATGTGCTTTGTCATGCTATGGATTGCTGAAGAAAAAATATAGGAGGTCCATTTAAAAAAACATAAGTTTGTGTTAAAACCACATATGCTTTCGTTTTAGAATGTTTCCAAACATGTACATTCATGGGCCCCAGCCCTACATTGATACCGGTGAAAGTCGTTTTCCAAAAGCTGTTATTGTTCCAGAGATATTTTGGGTGGACAAGATAGGTGGGACACACTGTATAAGAACGCTGCGTGAGAGAAGAAGGCCCCAGTTCTCTCTAGAGATGGGGGATCCGCTCTTGAACTGATTCATAGAGTTGAATCATTCAAAGGAGTGAACAATCAGTGATTCAGAAAAAAAGAACGGTAGCTCCAAACGTTTCCCACGGCAGAGAGAGAGAGAGAGAGAGAGAGAGAGACGGAGCATATCAGTAGCGCCTCTGCTGGTCACAGCACAGTGCACGCCACACAACACAGCCAGCGCCGGCCTCTGCCCTGCTTCTACCTTGGCTGCCTGCATTGTGCAGTGCCCCATTGGATTTTGTGTTTCACATATGCCGTGCCGTCTCTGTGCGTCGTCTGCCGCGTGCAGTGTCTGGCGCAGCTTAACTTCACATCGCACTCTGTCGGCGATCGTTTCAGTCGCACGTCCTGCCCTCCGGGCAGTTGATGCGAGCAACAGGACAGAGAGCCACCTAGCGGATAACATAGGAACTACTTGCAACAACCTGCTCGCAAGGGAACGGATGATTTGTCTCGGAACGGGTGAGTGGTGACCGTTCACCACTCCCCCCACCCTCGGAACTCGCCCGCTCAATGCTCACCCCACCGTTCTTGATTCTAGCCAGAGCGTTGAGCAAAGCAACTCAGGTGTCACTCTGGTCTCTGCGGTCTTAGCTCACGCAGTAATACAGCTTGCAGCTCGACCTGCTTGACTCAGTGCTTCTGCATCGGAGTTCGTCTCTACTGGATATTGTTCTTCGTAGTAATACCGCTATGTATATTACGTTATTATGTTATGTGATGATGATGTTTGGTTTGTGGGGCGCTCAACTGCGTGGTTATCAGCGCCCGTATTATGTTATGTTATGTATACATTTGTTTTTATTTTATTTTTATTTGTTTAAACTGATCAGATTAGGTTCCTGACGACTCCTCTTACTATAGGATTTTTATTATGGACACTCGATTTTACGCTTTAATTACGAGCGAACCGATAAACGTATCACAAAATGTGATACACCAATATTTTCCTTGTTTTATTCTGCGTAAGGCTATATGCAGCACTTTCGTTTTACAGTCAAATTTATATATTTTTTTCTTATTCTGGTACGGATTTTGCGATTTTAGGCGTCTTCGGAAGGAAATGTTCACTTTAAAAATATATGGCTTGCGATGTATTTGTATGAGGTTAATAAAATTTTAATACATTATAGCCACATATATGGTTAATGTAAATCTCAAGTTACAACATTTTCCGATCACCCATAAAACCACGATAGTGCAAAATAAATCAATAATCAAAAACTTTGTCATATTGTGGAAATTTCAATAAACAATACAAAATTCTTACTCATTATCTGTGTTACTTCAAAATAGGATCAAATAAGATCAAAATACAGGTATAGTACTGGAATAAACCACGTTTAAAGGGCAATGTGCCTTCGATTTATTTTCTATTGTAAATGAGAGGTGAGTCATGAAAAAGAGCTAATTCATTTCAGGGAGTGAACAGTTCTGATCCGATCTCTGAAAAGAACAGTTTTGCCCATCTCTAGTTCTCTCCAGACGCTGAATAGCACACCACCTGTGCCGGGAGTCGCATCGCATCGGTATCATTGCTATAAACAGCCTCGGATGCCGTAATAAGTTACTCGGGATACGCGTAACCATGAAATCGTATTCGAGTGAAGTGTTAATTCTGGGATGACTTTAATGATCTATCTTCAGTTTGCGTATGTCGTACTTTCACATGCCGCCGCGGGACAGACATTCTACCATTATTTAGCATGGCGTTTGATGAACATTATCATAAAATTATGGCGAGCATTCACTTAAACATTTAGTTTGTACAGTTATAGTTGCGTCAGCGCATTAGACTCTGAACTGCTCTGTTAGTTGGATTGTGTGGATTCTTTTTGGTCTGTGACTTTCAGAATATAGTGAACATTTTAGACAGAATCGTTTTTGATTATGAATCCCAGACAATCTCCTAATTCCTTAGAGCTATAAGCTGTAGCTATAAGTGTATTTCTCAGATGAAGTGGGCACTAGGAATTCTAATTACAGGCTTCACGTTTTGCTAATCACTTTCTGGTTGCCAATATTGTAGTTAGAGAGCCAGTGTTGAGAACGGCAAACAACAGCATTAAATAAATAATAGGAACATTTATAATAACAATTATTCCACCCGCCGCCCCACATATGTTGCTAATCGGCCGGGAAATGCATCTTTTCTACATTACAACATACGTTTTATATAACAATAATTCTACCTGCCGCGCCACAATAGGCTGCAAATCTATCCAACGACACATGTTTTTCTGCACGAATTCTTTATAGTTTGTCACTTTTTTTCGTGAGTATCAGCCCTTTTTCCACTTATTTTATAATCTTCCATGTCTTCTGATGTTCCACAAACTTCTCTTCGCTATAGAAACCGACTTAAAAGATTCATTTTTTATCTAACTGATGATTAGTTCCGAGTTCACTGAACCGATTTTCAAATCATCCACACAAACTAAACGGTATTTTCCGAAATATCAGACAAATCATGTCAAGATTAAAAGGCACAGCCTGTTGCTACCTGTGCCTTGACTTGCGTGAGCAGCCCATAGTGGCTTGCCTTCCATGTCCTCTTTTTTTAAAGAAATTTTGTGACTAAAGCTTCATTGCTTGATATTTATTTTATACCTGACATGACAGTTTGCGTATTTTATTTCTGATGAAGGCACTCATAGAAGTGCCGAAACCAGGTCAAAAGACTTAATTTTTGCGACCTAGGGCTGTAATAGTTTTAATTTTAATTTGTAAACGGTCGCTGACCACGCAGCCATGTTTAAAACTTTAAAATGTCAAAATTATACACAAACATATAACAATGTCAAGTTTAACCATGAACATTGACAGAACAAGCAGTTGCTTTGTTATATTTACAAATAGATCTTGGACTGTGTTTAGGTGGAGAAGAAGGCCAGTATCTACCTCATATTTCGTCAGCAAGATTGTAACGAGTAACGTGTGATTGTTACTTTTGCCAGTAAAGAAACGGTTGTAAATCTGGTACACACTGCCAGTGCAGCCTTCATTCAGAGAAATTTATGTTTTGGTTTACGAAACGGAAATACATACAGGCTGGTAATTTCCGGGATTTCCGTAAAAAAAATGAACTGTGAGTGAACTTCGGACTTTTAAGACCCAAAAAATCACAAAGGATTATTGGAGCGCGACCTGATGTCTCCTGTAAAGATAAATAAATTGACTAATGTAGAGAGTTTTCACGACGTTTGTATAATCGGTAATAATCATACAAATAGCTATTTATGCGCTCTTACGGAAAACTGGGTGAATACCTTTACTCCGTACAGACAATGGCGTCAAACAATTTTTCATCTTCCCCAAAAATATCATAATTTCGTACTTCTTATGCTTATAAAACTTTGCTGAAGACCACAGGGCTGATCACTTACACCGAAGCTGTGTTATTTTTTTAAGGACCTCTGAATTCGCAGTTTTCGTTTGCTCCGTGGCGTGTACCTCTTCCGCGACGGCGCGGCGACTGTGTGCGCAGAGTGGCTGGCCCGTGTTCTGATGAATCCGTTTTGCTGCCAGACTTCCCTCAGCTAACGAGCTGCTCGTGGTGGGAGAAGGCACAGGTAGCTTACTCAGCGGTTTTCAGCTCCGCTCCCCTCCTCAGTTTAGTACTGTAATCGCCTAAGCGGAGCAACACGGCCACAAGAAAGCCGAGACGTGCTTGTAATTTACACAGGAGCAAAAACCGTGCACCTGGAAAGCTTCCTCAGCTCAGAGACCCGAATAAAGAGCACTGTTAGCTGCTTCCATTAATTACCAGCACACGTTGCCTCTGTTTTTTTGTAGATTCGCCACGTTGAACATAATAATGCAACGCTTCGAAACTAAAATCTTAACCACAGATTAATCTCTACTAATCGCTCGAATAACAGTGAACCGTTCACATTATACTTCATGCCATTTCTTTAACATGCAAGCAATACGAGGTGCATTCAAGTTCTAAGGCCTCCGATTTTTTTTCTAATTAACTACTCACCCGAAATCGATGAAACTGGCGTTACTTCTCGACGTAATCGCCCTGCAGACGTACACATTTTTCACAACGCTGACGCCATGATTCCATGGCAGCGGCGAAGGCTTCTTTAGGAGTCTGTTTTGACCACTGGAAAATCGCTGAGTCTATAGCAGCACGGCTGGTGAATGTGCGGCCACGGAGAGTGTCTTTCATTGTTGGAAAAAGCCAAAAATCACTAGGAGCCAGGTCAGGTGAGTAGGGAGTATGAGGAATCAGTTCAAAGTTGTTATCACGAAGAAACTGTTGCGTAACGTTAGCTCGATGTGCGGGTGCGTTGTCTTGGTGAAACAGCACACGCGCAGCCCTTCCCGGTTGTTTTTGTTGCAGTGCAGGAATGAATTTGTTCTTCAAAACATTTTCGTAGGATGTACCTGTTACCGTAGTGCCCTTTGGAACGCAATGGGTAAGGATTACGCCCTCGCTGTCCCAGAACATGGACACCATCATTTTTTCAGCACTGGCGGTTACCCGAAATTTTTTGGTGGCGGTGAATCTGTGTGCTTCCATTGAGCTGACTGGCGCTTTGTATCTGGATTGAGAAATGGCATCCACGTCTCATCCATTGTCACAATCGACGAAAAGAAAGTCCCATTCATGCCGTCACTGCACGTCAACATTGCTTGGCAACATGCCACACGGGCAGCCGTGTGGTCGTCCGTCAGCATTCGTGGCACCCACCTGGATGACACTTTTCGCATTTTCAGGTCGTCATGCAGGATTGTGTGCACAGAACCCACAGAAATGCCAACTCTGGAGGCGATCTGTTCAACAGTCATTCGGCGATCCCCCAAAACAATTCTCTCCAATTTCTCGATCATGTCGTCAGACCGGCTTGTGCGAGCCCAAGGTTGTTTCGGTTTGTTGTCACACGATGTTCTGCCTACATTAAACTGTCGCACCCACAAACGCACTTTCGACACATCCATAACTCCATCACCACATGTCTCCTTCAACTGTCGATGAATTTCAATTGGTTCCACACCACGCAAATTCAGAAAACGAATGATTGCACGCTGTTCAAGTAAGGAAAACGTCGCCATTTTAAGTATTTAAAACAGTTCTCGTTCTAGCCGCTGGCGGTAAAATTCCATCTGCCGTACAGTGCTGCCATCTCTGGGACGTATTGACAATGAACGCGGCCTCATTTTAAAACAATGCGCATGTTTCTATCTCTTTCCAGTCCGGGGAAAAAATCGGAGGCCTTAGAACTTGAATGCACCTCGTACTGCAAAAAGACTTATTTGTAAGTAGGAAAAGTCTGTCACGAATGTTATGTAATTTACAATATTGTTACGTAGAATCCAATATCAAGTGTCAGTGGCGAGTGTAGGTTCGTTAACGAGAAGAAATCACTTTCATTTAAGTCCATACTAAACAGATGGGCTATGCTGCCTGCCTCAGCAGATGGAGCTCCTACTTACACCTACAAGGAATATTCTAGCGAACTACAATATTCACTAAGTAAGTAGGTCCCAGAACCTTTCAGAAACCACAAATGTTTAATGATAAATAATACAGGAGGCGAGAATAGAACCAGTGACTTTCACATAGCGATATACCAACCAACTACGTCTACACCTACATCTACATAGATACACCGCAAGCCAAGGTTCGGTGCATAACGGAAGGCACCCTGTAACATTACTAGTCATTTCCTTTTCTGTTTCACTCGCAAATAGAGCGAGGGAAAAACTACTGTGTATGCGCCTCCATGTGAGCACTAATTTCTCGATCTTGTCTAGTGCTCCTTGCTCGCAATATATGTTGGCGGCAGTATAATCGCTTGACAGTCAGATTCAAATGCCGATTCTCTAAATTTTCTCAATAGTGTTTCTCGAAAAGAACGTCGCCTTCCCTCCGGATATTCCCGTTTTGAGTTCACGAAGCATCTCCGTAACACCCACTTATCCGAACCTGACAGTAGCAAATCTAGCATCAAGCCTCTGCACTGCTTCGCTGTCTTCCTTAACCACGCCATTTATTCGTAACAGACGGGGATCGAAACTGCCCACGATTGTTCTCATCAGTTTATATTTTCAGGCGAAATAAGAAGTAGCGAACAAGAAAACTGGGGAATGGACTCCTCCTGCCATCCCCTAGGAAAAAAAACTTGTTATCTTTGCAAAATGACTTCACAGCCCGTCCATCACAATGACAGATGTAGAATTCAGTATCAATTTTAAGAAAAACAGAACACGTAATTATATTAACTAGCAGTACCCAGAAACTTTTTTTTTGTGAAATCTCAAATTGTTTCACCATTAATCGTATTCTCCTTGAAAATGAAAATGCTAGATGGCTTTGGATTCTAAAAGCTTCCACTAGTGTTGTAGAACCTTCAATTAACAATATCTGCTTTTTGTCGCCAGCTTATATCAATATTCATTACAAATTATAACAAAGAATACGTTCGCATGTAACTCAACGTTACCTACCAGGTAATAAAATAATATGTACAAATCGCATACAATCTATCTTCACTCAGTTATGTGCGATATATGTAATAGGTGTCTATTACCAAATACAAGCGTTAGTATATTTGGTATTTATTAACAAAAGTTCATATTTTCCTTTTTTTTTACCATCGCTTCTCCCTTGCATGAAACTAATAGGAGTTCCACCCCTTCTCCCTCTCATGAAACTAATAGGAGTTGCTCTACCGCCTTCCCACCACCACCCTCCCTACGCACCCCCACTCCTCACCGCTACCCCACCCAACCCTCCTCAGCGCCCAAGCAGTTCCGACGCTGGGTGCATACTTCGAAAGCAAATCAGCCCAAATATCGCATTTACGCGTAAAACTAACCACACATAAACGTGACTACTTTCCCCCTTATAGTTTCCTGATCATTCGCATGGAACAATTCCTCTACTGTTACGATAGCCCACCCGGTTAGCCGTGCGATCTAACGCACGGCTTTCCGGATTGGGAAGGAGCGCCTGGCCCCCCGTCATGAATCCGCCCAGCGGACTTGTGTCGTGGTCCAGCGAGCCGGCCAGTCTCTGGATTGTTTTTAGGCGGTTTTCCATCTGCCTCGGCGAATGCAGGCTGGTTCCCCTTCTTCCGCCTCAGCTACACTGTGTCGGTGATTTATGCGTAAACAAGTTCTCCACATACGCATACACCACAATTACTCTACCATGCAAACATAGGGATTACACTCGTTAGGTGTGAGACGTTCCCTGGGGGATCCACCGGGGGCGGAATCGCACAATAACCCTGGGTTCGGTGTGGGGCGGCGGAGGGGTGAAGTGGACTGCGGTAGTCGTCGTGGGGTTGTGGACCAATGCGGCTGCGCGGGTACAGAGCCTCTCCGTCGTTTCTAGGCCCGCAGCTACCATACAATACAATACAAGACAATACTGTTACGATAGATGGCACTCGGACACTGCCAAATATAGTAATTATGGTTGATGTGCCAACCATTTTTGCTTCAAATTTCTTTTTCTCATTGTCATAGCACCTTCCACAATCCGCTTAGAAGAATCTTGAACTGTTTCGTTAGGCAATCAGGAAGAAGGATCCCGTTTGGACACCATAAATATCTGGCCGTAACTATGTGGCATATAAAATCGATTTTGTCTTTTGTTTTAACGTAATGTTCGCCAGCATTCAACAAATGGAGCAACCTAATTTATATTGGTCTATTAAAATATACTATATCCTCATTGCTTTGTAACTACAGCGTCAGCTGTATCCAGAAGATTTAAGTAAGGATCACACACATTTTCATGTGTCACTACAGAAAAGAGATGTCATTTGTGTGGATTTTCAGGAGAAATTCGGCCATGTTTTTCAGCCGCCTCCCTTTCTAACAGTTGAAGGTAAAACGAAATGACTCCCCTTAAATCTTAAATTTTTGGCGGTAAACCATCCGAAACAGAATTTCTGGTGACGATGTACTGCACTTTACTGATTTTTATAAAATACGAGTACATTAAACGTGACTACATTAAAAGTAGTATGAGCTACAGTGTTTGACAGATATACACTGTGTGGAAATGCAGTAAGAAGAAGAATATTTTATTTATTTATTTTATTTATTTATTTAACCTGGCAAGATTAGGGCCATCAGGCCCTCTCTTACATCTAACCAGGCATTCGACTTATTTTACATTCATATGTTTTAGTAGGCATGTTAAACTACATCTAGTACAAAAAGTGAAATAAACAATTACAAAGGAACACTTGGAAAAATACATACATATAGAGTTTATATTCGTAGATGATAAGTACTGTTATAATTAGACATTATGAAACAGACAGATTTTAGATAGGAGTGCTAGCAGCAGGGAGTATGAGAGAGACTAATGGTGAAGGGAGGAGAAGAATAGAACAAATGATGCAACATAATTAAGGAAATATAAAGGAAAAGAAGATTGCGTGGTTAATAGAGATGGATGAATAGGAAGAAGAGACAAGAGCAAGATAGGAGACACTAGCTTTGCTATTTGACAGAGGAGAGGATTGGCCTTGTACATTAATTTTGTGGAAAACGTTATGAAGATGATAGTAGGAAATGCTTCAACTTCTTCTTAAAAACAACAGCGGATTGAATTTTGCGCAAGGTAAGGGGCAGTTTGTTCCAGAGCCGGACAGTGGCAACTGAGAAGGAGTTTGCAAAAGTTTCTGTATACTATGACATCATCACGAGTAACTTGGTGCTCACGTATAGAAAAACGCGGACAATGCTCAGAATGTAGTTCGGGACAGAAACTGGCCACATTTCAAAACACAGACGAAAATATGCGTGTACAAGCATACAACTAATAGAATATCATTGTGAACGTACGGGCAGGGGCAATTTTCGATTAGGTTACTGGGCCGTGTCTCTTACCAAGCAGACAAACCAATCTACCTCATTTCCTAACAGATTTTCGTCCTAGCATATTGCGTGAGGCGCCGCTACAAGTAATTCAAGTAATGCGGTTCCAAAACGGCTGAGTAACTGGCTTTCATGTGAATTTGTGGCTCCAGCTGGACGCTAAACACCTACATCGATGGACTAGTAGAAGAGTGCCCACCACGATGATTTGGCGATACAGTTCTTGATTATTTCCTATTTAGTACTGTGCTGCTTATGTAACATCAAAGAATTTCACGTTGCAACTGAAATACTGATCCCACAGCTGTACTTATTTCTCTGTGTGCTGCTCTCTCTACACCACCGATGTACACTGTGAAATAAAGGAGGTTGGCAGCCCTGCAGCCAGGCGAATAGCGCGAGTTTTGGTGTTCTCGTAAAGATAAGTCATTTTAGATTATAAAACATATAGATTAGTAGTGATTACGTGGTAAATAAGTGTATTAGTGTGCCTTTTAAGTGTACCATTAAAAGTTTCATTTTTCTTTACGTAATAAAGCAGAAAACGCGAAAAGACCGTATTTTCTGTTTACGTTCTGCTGCAGCAAATCTATAGAATTTCGTTTAGTTGTTCCTTGCTCTCCCCAACAATTTAAATTAGCGTACCTCTGCATTATTTAACTAGTATTTCCGGAAAGTAGCGTAAAGTTTAAATTGTTGTTTCAGAAACTTTGCACTTTTGTTCTTGTTTACACACAGTTGCGTATAGGCCAAATTTGTGTAACCGAATTTTCGTGTTTATCTGTAATTTAACTGACTTATTCTTAATAAACCATTACGTTTATCATGAGTGAAAAGTGCTTGACTTGCCGTAGAATTGTTAGGTCGGGGCTTTGGTGTGATGGATGCTGTAGTTTTTTCCATGTGGGCGACTGTAGTGGCGTGAGAATAGGGGAAGTGAGACTCATCAGTGGTTTTGTAGGATTTGTAGTAGAGATAGGAAGATACTAGAACAGGAGGGGAAAATTGCCGCCCTTCAGGCTGAGTTAGACAAGGCCAGGGGAGATCTTGACAGGTTAAGGAGGGAGAAGGATAAAGAGAGGTGGGAAGTGGCAACAGGCAACAGGAGGAACAGGCCTAGAACTTTGTCTGACAGCTTCATGGTGAATGTGGAAAATAGATTTGACCTGTTTGTTTCAGTTAGAAGCTGGTGAGCCTCAAGCAGTTGCAGGTGTAGGCAGGGCACAACAAACTTTCAGCAGCAAATTGAAAAGTAACAATGTAAGGAAATCAGTAAAGAGAAAGAAAGTGTTGTTGTTAGGTAGTTCCCGTGGAAGAGGTGTTGGCCAACTTTTGCAGGATGAAGTAGGATCAGAATACCAGGTCACAAACTTTTGTAAACCTAGTGCTGGTCTGGAGCAGGTGACAGAGGACTTAGGATCACTTTGCAAAGATTTCACTAAGGAAGACACTGTGGTTATAGTGGGTGGGGCAGGTAACAGTATTGACAGAGATCCTGGGTACAGTATAGAGTGTGACCTGGTGAAGATTGCATCGCCATCGAAGCATACTAATGTTGACTTTGTATCTGTTCTTGGGCGCCATGACCGACCTCCTTTGAACTCTTCTGTCAAGAGAGTTAATTTGGAGCTGGAACGGCTGCTCATGTCAGGTGCAGGGTCACACACTGGTGTGGTTTCTGTTGATTCTCTCAGTAGGTGGGATTATACTAGGCATGGCCTTCACCTCAACAGGAAGGGGAAGGGTAAACTGGCTGGGAAAATAGCAGGAAAGTTAAAGGGGGTAGGCACTGTCATGAGTGGTAAAATACCAGTGGTTATAGGGTTCAGAAAAGACCCTTTTTTAGGGTAGGGAGGTCAGAAAGAAAGCAAATTTTAAGAGAGGTTAGAACTGAGACAAACCTTAAGTTCGAGAAAGAAATCAAAAAACATAATTCCAGCTTATTACATCAGCATTAACAGCTATTGGTTAAGAATTTGCAACAGTCAGCACATATTATAACTCTACCAAATTTTAACTCAGTCAGTGTGAAATGTCAGCTATCTTTATTGCATCAAAATATTCGAGGACTGAGAAATAAAATTAATGAATTAACTATCTGCATAGATGAATTAGAGTCTTCAAACCCGGCTGACATAATCTGCCTCTCTGAACATCATGTGACCACTGGTATAGAACTTTTAAGTGTTACAGGGTTTAGGTTAGCATCTCACTTTTGTAGATCAGAAATGGAGAAAGGAGGAGTTGCCACATTCATTAGGAACTGTCATAAATTTAAGAACATTGACATTCGTAAATTTTGCCTAGAACAGCATATGGAAGCATGTGCAACAGAATTGGAATTTCACAAAAAATCCTTCATAATATTAACTGTAAATCGAGCACCTGCAGGTAACTTTAATCTGTTTGTAAACCACCTTGAAGCTGTACTGGCCCATTTAACAACCAAAAACAAAGAAATAATGGTTGCTGGTGATTTCAATGTAGATTTCCTTAAAGACTCTCCCAATAAGAACTTATTTGAGTTAGTAACACTATCATTCAACTTAATTCCCACTGTAAAGTTCCCCCCTAGGGTAGCCACTTGCTTACAAACAGCCATTGATAACATCTTTATAGAAAACTCCAATTAACAAAATTATATTACAAAACCAATAGTCAATGGCCTCTCAGACCATGACATGCAGTTCCTTCTGTTAAATGTTAATACTGAACAGCATATAAAATCTGTTAAATCTGAGCTCAAGAGGGTAATCAATAAGCCAAAAATTTATTATTTTAGGACACTCCTCAGAGACATTCACTGGACTGATGTTTACAGTGCTCATGGCATGAATGAAAAATATAAAACTTTTGCTAATAAAGTGCTTACCTTATTCGAACACTGTTTTCCCACAAAACTTACTAAGGTTAGAGAAAAGTCTACAAAAAGGTATGGATTACTCGAGGAATAGGGGTATCTTGTAAAACAAAAAGAAAACTGTATCTGTCAATCCGAAACAGTTCCGATGTTGATGCTATAGTACATTACAAGAAATACTGCAAAATATTAAAGACTGTGATACGGATGTCAAAGCAAATATATTACAAGGAAAAGATAGTCATATCAGATGACGAAAGTCCACAGCTCGTAGTCGTGCGGTAGCATTCTCGCTTCTCGTGCCCGGGTTCCCGGGTTCAATTCCCAGCGCGGTCAGGGATTTTCTCTGCCTCGTGATGACTGGGTGTTGTGTGATGTCCTTAGGTTAGTTAGGTTTAAGTAGTTCTAAGTTCTAGGGGACTGATGTCCATAGATGTTAAATAACATAGTGGTCAGAGCCATTTGAACCATTTTTTAGATAAAATAAATATGGGATATAGTGAAGGAGGAGACCGGTAGAGCCAGATATGAAGAGGAACAAATAGCATTAAGAGTAAATGATACATTGGTGACATATGTGTATAGTGTTGCAGAACTTTTTAATAAAAATCTTATAACTGTTACCGAAAAGATGGGGTTGTCAGGTTCGGTAGATGCTGCTATGCAATATCTCAGACCAGAAATTTCAAGCAACTTCCATAATATGAATTGGACCCTCACTGACCCAACAGAAATATTGTCCATCATAAAATCTTTAAAATCAAAAACATCTAGTGGGTATGATGAAATACCAACAAAGTTAATTAAAGAATGTGATTCTGTGCTAAGTAACATATTAAGGTATCTGTGTAACCAGTCATTTATCAGTGGAATATTTCCTGAATGGCTGAAATATGCTGAAGTTAGGCCACTGTTGAAGAAGGGAGATAAAGAAATAGCATCAAATTTCTGTCCAATTTCAGTGTTGCCAGCATTCTCAAAAATTTTCGAAAAAGTAATGCACAGTCGGCTTTATAACCATCCTATCTCAAATAATATACTGTCAAAGTCACAGTTTGGATTTCTAAAAGGTTCTGATATTGAGAAGGCTATCTACACTTACAGTGAAAATGTGCTTAATTCATTAGACAAAAAACTGCAGGCAACTGGTATATTTTGTGATCCGTCAAAGGCATTTGACTGTGTAAATCACAATATCCTTTTAAGTAAATTCGAATATTATAGTGTAACAGGAAATGTTGCAAAATGGTTCAAATCTTATATCTCTGGCAGGAAACAAAGGGTGTTATTAGGAAAGAGACATGTATCAAGCTATCAGGCATCATCCAACTGGGAACTAATTACATGTGGGGTCCCACAAGGTTCCAGTTTGGGGCCCTTACTTTTTCTTGTGTATATCAATGACCTTTCATCAGTAACATTACCAGATGCCAAGTTCGAGTTGTTTGCCGATGATACAAACATTGCAATAAATAGCAAATCAAGTGTAGTCTTAGAAAGATCAGCTAATAAAATAGTTGTGGACATTAATCACTGGTTCCTAGCCAATTCTTTGTCACTAAAATTTGAAAAAAACACACTACATGCAGTTCAGAACTTGTAAGGGGTGTCCCACGAGTATATGTCTAACATATGATGACAAGAAGATAGAAGAAGTGGACAGTGTTAATTTCTTGGGATTACAGCTTGATAATAAATTCAACTGGAAGGAGCACACCACAGAACTGCTGAAACGTCTTAACAAATTTCTGTTTGCAATGCGAATTCTGTCAGACATAGGGGACATAAAAATGAAAAAGCTGGCATACTATGCTCACTTTCATTCCATAATGTCATATGAGATTATTTTTTTGGGGTAATTCATCAAGCCAAGCTAAACTTTTCCGGGCCCAAAAACGTGCAGTAAGAGTTATATGTGGTGTGAACTCAAGAACATCCTGCAGAAGCCTGTTTAGGGAACTAGGGACACTAACTACTGCTTCCCAATATATTTATTCCTTAATGAAATTTGTCATTAAAAATATATCACTTTTTTCAAACCAACAGCTCAATTCATGGAATCAATACTAGAAATAAGAATAATCTTCACAAGGATTTAAAGTCACTTAGTCTTGTACAAAAAGGTGTGCATTATTCAGGAATACACATTTTCAATAACTTGCCAGCAGCCATAAAAAGCTTAACAACCAATGAAATTCAGTTTAAGAGAAGCCTAAAGGATTTATTGGTGGCCAACTCCTCCTGCTCCATTGATGAATTTCTCAGTAAAACCAACTGATTTATATATATATATATATATATATATATATATATATATATATATATATATATATATATATATATATATATATAATGTACAATATAACTTCTGAGCAATTTCAGTGCAGTAATGTGTTCATTGTAAATTTGTGTGTGTGTGTGTGTGTGTGTGTGTGTGTGTGTGTGTGTGTGTAAGTACACACAACGTAACTTCTGCACCATTTCAGTGCAGTAATGTCTTCATTGTAAATAAGTATTATAGTAGTTGTATTACATGTTTATTACCTTATAAATAAATAAAAAACTTTTTTATTTTAAATTCAGTTCATTAGTATTTGTAAAATGACTTTCATATAGTGTTCATTAAAAAATGACGATCATTCCACTTGGGACCTTTGGAATGGTACATTAGCTTATTTGTTTTAGTTGTAAATATTTGTCATGTATTGTTGTCTTTCTGGCATGTTCCACATCCTAGTGTACCTCCTCACTACAGATCAATTGGAATGAATGTAAATCTAATCTAATCTACTGGACTGCTGTGTGTTCTTCAGTTCCTTAATGAAATAATCACCCGTGATCGTAACCCAAGCTTTCCAAAATCTGGCCCTCACATTGAATTTCTTGTTGTACACCCTGTACATAACAGTTCAATATTGTTGTGAAATAAAGTCACAAATAAAGTGTTTCACTCGACGCTGACTACTTTTCACGTAAACTTCATACATAAAACATGAAAAGAGCATGATAATTTTTTCGTGTTCCATGCTGATTGACATGGAGGCGGTCACATTTATCGAAGTAGGTCATTATCCTTTTTTTTAGAAAATGCTTCTAATGTGCTTGAGACTTTTTCTGATCTATCTTCCTTTCACAGTTGTGCAAGGACGCTCTGTGACGCTTTTAGGAATTTGGTGTTGAACCTACGGCCTGCAAGGAAGGAACATACCTCCTCACACATGCAGAGTTCAGTAGAGTGTAGCAATATGGACAGTGATGTAATCAGACAGTGATCTCAATGTCGGTTCCAGTACACTCCTTATAAAGGAAATGTTATCACTAACAGAAATTAACGTACGGGTTCAGGCATAACTCTCTGTTAGCAAAAATGAAAATCTTAGATTTTTGTTATTAAGGTTTATTTTTACTCTAAGTATGAGTTCATAACGTAGAAATGTTAACAAAATTACGTACAGAATGGTAAAATATTGATATTGGGTGTTCACAACTGTGAAGCGAAATTCCTATCTTCAACGATAACGTGGTTGATGATCGTATGATCAAGTCTGGCGGTCGATAAAAATAGAAACAAATTAAATACAGTTGGGGCCAGAGATGTCAATTACGCTAAAATGCGCGATGAAAATATCCTAAATAGGGTCTGTATAGGGTATGTACATTTCACATTAAAGATAATTGCACAATTAAAACAGTTCAGTAATTTCAGAGTATAAAACACACCTGCAGTGGCTGATCAACCCTTTCCCTTAGATCGGATGTCTTGCGTTTCTACTTCAATTAAGCCCAACAATTGTGAATATATTTCACTACATGTCATGGTTGAATGTACAAAATTTAGGAAAGATGGAGACGACTGTAGTTGTGAGTGTCAATTGAATATCACTTGCTGGCATAATGTGACTGTGTGTGTTTTTACCTTTCGTCGTCGGCGGCAATGGCTGCTGTCGGCGTGAGATGTGAACCTGAGAATCTATTTTAAATCTCTCTAGACAGTTAGACCCCAGTCTGACACATTTCCTATGTCTTTGGTGAAGCCGAGACTCCTAGTTGTTCCCTACATAAGTTAACTGGCGTGATACATGCTATTTGGGTGGAATAGTCATTGCCCCAAAGTCGCTCGTAAGCGTTAACTGTCAGTGGTCAGTGCGATTCTCCATACTAGCAGACTTTGCAGTTTAATTCCTTACGAGTTAAGACGAGCCTGTGAAAAAGTTTTCACATAATGACTCTCACAATAGTCTCAGTGCGGCGCGAATCGCCTTGCTCAAACATGCGACGATTTTCTGCAAGAGAAGAAGCGAATTACTCTATCTGCAATTTGCTTACATCAAAGCTGGTGGTCATGCGTTTTCTTTCTGGCCAGTAAGAGCATTTTTACTTGTTATAACTGCACCCACTAGAGTTTTTGTAGCCTATTACAGGCGTCGTTTCTTTTCATAGGACAGAGTTTAACTTCTGCTACGTAATACTGAGATAAACAGCTTTTTCTTTCATGTGAGTGTTAACACAGGTGGCTACAGTGAGTCAACAGTGTTTTGACTTGTGTTTCTCCGGACGTTTATCTTGCATCTCCTGCCGTGTTCCCATAGAAAGGCGCTCTGAAGGCTCGTCGTTAAATGCAGGGACAACGGGCAGCTTTTTCCAATGGCCTACGCAGTGGTTCTGGCTCCTCATTGTGTCTGCTAGGTATCCCGCGGGAAAGACTTTGGCCTACATTCAATGGGCGTTGCCATCATAGATTTCTCCTTCCTTAAGAACTGCATCCCATAGCTCGGGTCTGGGAAATTACTTGCATGCAATTACTCGTGTGAGTGTTGGAGATTTATATGCACGATATGCTTGCTTGTTTATTGGATTTGCATATTAATAAAATTCGTATAATTTCACGTAACTATCATGTGGCATATCGAGTTAATTGGAATTGTTTCGGGAATTCAATGTAAGGTGTGTTATTTGTTTGACACCTTACATGTTTCATAGAAGTGGCGGTGATGAGCACCCATTTCTTTGTAATTACCGTCATCAACATTTAACAACATATATATATATATATATATATATATATATATATATATATATATGGGGGACATAATACGGTGCTTGGCTTTTTATGGAATGTATGCTCTTGGAGTTTAGACAAGAAAACTCTGTGTAACACATAACGCCTCTGTTGTAGTGACTGTAATTGGAGTTTGATGAACATCTGCATTCATTTTCATGCTAACCAAACAAATTATTGGCGAAACGCACTTCTGTTCTTCGGATTACCTCCTTTATACCTATCTGGTGAGTTCGTACACTAAAGGGAATCCTTAAGAACCTCTCAGAAACTATCTCTTTCATGGGCTACGTATATTTTTCTTCGATTCTTCCAATCAATCTGTCAGGCATCTACTTTTAATATAAGCGGTCTTACCTTCTCATTCCACTTGAGAGCGCTCTGTGTAAATGTTTATAGGTATACTACGTTTGCTGCTGTTTTCAACGATTCTTCGACCACACTGTACTAAAGCAATAACGCTTTCCATTTATTTTGGCCAATAAGATACATTTGTTATGTTGATGGTCAACAGCCACTCGCTTCACCAACGGCCATATCCCTTTTTTTCAGTCGTCAGTCTTATGACTTATGATGGGGCTCACCACGAATTCCTGTCCTGTCCCAACCTTTTCATCTCGGAGTATCACTTGCAACCTATGTCTGCAATTCTCTACAATTCCCTCTAGTACCGTGTGAGTCATTCCCTGATGTCCTGTTATCCTATCCCTTCTCCTTGTCCCTGTTTTCCACATATTCCTTTCTAATCCTGTGCAGAACCTCCTAATTACTTACCTTATCAGTCCACCTAAATTTCAACATTGTCTGTTGCACCCAAATCGCAAATGCTTCGATTCTCTTCTGTTTCGGTTTACCCACAGTCCATGTTTCACTACCATATAATGATGTACTCAAATAGTACATTCTCAGAAATTTCTTCCTCAAATTAAGGTCTATGTTTGATAGTAGTAGACTTCTCTTGGCTCAGAATGCCCTTTTTGCTAGTGCTTGTCTTCTTTTGACATCCTCCTTGCTCCATCCGTCATTGGTTATTTTACTGCGTAGGTAGCAGAATTCCTTAACTTCATCTACTTCATGACCCTCAATTCTGGTGTTAAGTTTCTCGGTGTTCTCCTTTCCGCTACTTCTCATTATTTTGGTCTTTTTCTATTTACTCTCAGTTCATATTCTGTACTCATTAGACTGTTCATTCCATTGAGCAGATCCTGAAATTCTTCTTCACTTCCACTCACGCTAGCAATCTCTTCACTGAATCATATCAGTGATATCCTTTCATCTTGACTTTTAATTCCACTCCATCTGCCTAGTTTGATCGTAATTCCTCCAAAGCTCTCTTAAATTCTGATTCCAATATTAGATCCCCTATCTCTACTTTCTTCTTCTATGACATCAGATAAATCTTTCCCTTCATGGATGTCTTGAATGTACTCTTTCAACCTATCCGCTCTCTACTCTGTATTTAAGTAGAATTCGCGTTGCATATTTAATGTTGCCACCTTTCCTTTTAATTTCACCAAAGGTTGTTTTGGCTTTCCTATATGCTGAGTCAAACCCTCTAATAGGCATATCTTTTTCGAAATGGAGCTTTTTGTCATAGTTTCCCTGCACTTCCTACTTACCATTCCTCCTTTCCTTTTAATTTCACCAACGGTTGTTTTGGCTTTCCTACATGCTGAGTCAAACCCTCTAATAGTCCTATCTTTTTCGAAATGGAGCTTTTTGTCATAGTTTCCCTGCACTTCCTACTTACCATTTCATTCCTCAGCGACTTTTATTTCTCCATTCCTGAACATTTTTGCACTTCCTGTAGGGTGTTTAAACAAAAGTGTCACATATTTCTAGAGCTGGGAGTATTGGTCAAATCTAGAAAGCAAATAATACTTAGTATTCGGGGGTACAGATGAAGCAGGATTCGTTATAGATGGCATAATAAATTACCACAATACGCAAATGTAAATCCTTGAGCAATCGTGGAAGTGAGGCTTCAGGATCTCTTCAGTACCAAAGTACGGACAGGCATTGTCAGACTCATAGGGCCATACATTTTACAAAACAGTTTAACATATTCTAAACATTACTGATTTCCGCGCCAAGAATTACCAGCTCTATTGAACGACGTTACCTCTGCAGAAAGTCAACTACTGTGTTTTACGCATGATGGGCCAACCCCCCCCCCCCCCCAATTTTCTTCTGATCATGCGGCAGCACTCCACCGCAACGTTTCATGGACGATGAACTGGTCGAGGAGGTCCGCAGCCTGGTCTTGCCGTTCTCTGAGGTCGAATCCGTTGGGTTCTGGCTGTGATGACATTTATAGGTATTGGTGTGTGCCCAGCCCATCGACAACATGCAGAAGCTACAGAAGCGTGTGACCAACCCAAGTGACGCAATACTGATAAAGCTATATGCGTATTTTAAGTAGTACATAATTCACTGCGAAGAGGGTATTGATTTCCGGACATACACTTCTGGAAATGGAAAAAAGAACACATTGACACCGGTGTGTCAGACCCACCATACTTGCTCCGGACACTGCGAGAGGGCTGTACAAGCAATGATCACACGCACGGCACAGCGGACACACCAGGAACCGCGGTGTTGGCCGTCGAATGGCGCTAGCTGCGCAGCATTTGTGCACCGCCGCCGTCAGTGTCAGCCAGTTTGCCGTGGCATACAGAGCTCCATCGCAGTCTTTAACACTGGTAGCATGCCACGACAGCGTGGACGTGAACCGTATGTGCAGTTGACGGACTTTGAGTGAGGGCGTATAGTGGGCATGCGGGAGGCCGGGTGGACGTACCGCCGAATTGCTCAACACGTGGGGCGTGAGGTCTCCACAGTACATCGATGTTGTCGCCAGTGGTCGGCGGAAGGTGCACGTGCCCGTCGACCTGGGACCGGACCGCAGCGACGCACGGATGCACGCCAAGACCGTAGGATCCTACGCAGTGCCGTAGGGGACCGCACCGCCACTTCCCAGCAAATTAGGGACACTGTTGCTCCTGGGGTATCGGCGAGGACCATTCGCAACCGTCTCCATGAAGCTGGGCTACGGTCCCGCACACCGTTAGGCCGTCTTCCGCTCACGCCCCAACATCGTGCGGCCCGCCTCCAGTGGTGTCGCGACAGGCGTGAATGGAGGGACGAATGGAGACGTGTCGTCTTCAGCGATGAGAGTCGCTTCTGCCTTGGTGCCAATGATGGTCGTATGCGTGTTTGGCGCCGTGCAGGTGAGCGCCACAATCAGGACTGCATACGACCGAGGCACACAGGGCCAACACCCGGCATCATGGTGTGGGGAGCGATCTCCTACACTGGCCGTACACCACTGGTGATCGTCGAGGGGACACTGAATAGTGCACGGTACATCCAAACCGTCATCGAACCCATCGTTCTACCATTCCTAGACCGGCAAGGGAACTTGCTGTTCCAACAGGACAATGCACGTCCGCATGTATCCCGTGCCACCCAACGTGCTCTAGAAGGTGTAAGTCAACTACCCTGGCCAGCAAGATCTCCGGATCTGTCCCCCATTGAGCATGTTTGGGACTGGATGAAGCGTCGTCTCTCGCGGTCTGCACGTCCAGCACGAACGCTGGTCCAACTGAGGCGCCAGGTGGAAATGGCATGGCAAGCCGTTCCACAGGACTACATCCAGCATCTCTACGATCGTCTCCATGGGAGAATAGCAGCCTGCATTGCTGCGAAAGTTGGATATACACTGTACTAGTGCCGACATTGTGCATGCTCTGTTGCCTGTGTCTATGTGCCTGTGGTTCTGTCAGTGTGATCATGTGATGTATCTGACCCCAGGAATGTGTCAATAAAGTTTCCCCTTCCTGGGACAATGAATTCACGGTGTTCTTATTTCAATTTCCAGGAGTGTATCACTACAAGAATTTTTCTTGTAGTTTTGACTGATATTACCTCCTGTGGGATATGGGATACTTCTTTAAAACATTCTGTGGAAGACTACTTTAATTTTCAGAGTTCCGTACCTCGGTCGGTAAAATCGGATCCTACGTGATCACTCTGCTGTTCGCCTGCCTTTCCGAGTACTTTTCCAGAAACGGCTACAGGTATCAAGCTGAAATTTATCTGAGACACTAAGGTCTACGGTCCTCTGGTATTTTAGAGATGTAAGCTTCTAAGTCAACGCAGACAAGATATACTGCCATGTATGTCACACATTTTGATGTAAACTCGCTCATCAAAACCTATAGATTATCCATCTGTATACATAACTAAGTTTGTACAAAACGCTCAGAGGGCGAATCCTACTCGCACCAGCGTTTGTGCACAAGAGATTGTCTGTGTCCATAAAAGATCACAGTACTTAACCATAAAATTTGTTTGATAATCCGACAAAGATGTGCGATGTAACAAGCAACACTAGGAGCTTACATTGGTACAACGAATTTCCTGTGGAAGATGAGAACAAAAAATTTGCAATTGACACAGTACATTTTCAGCTCGTGCTATTACAAACAAAAATTTAAGATGTGTCTTGCAGTCGACAACGGGGTGAGGTGACGCAGTGGTTAGGACACTGGACTCGCAATCGGGAGGACGACGGTTGAAACCCATGTTCAGCCATCCAGATTTAGGTTTTCCGTAACTTCTCTAAATTGATCCAGCAAAACGCCGTGATGGTTTGTTTGAAATGGCACGGTCGACTTCGTTCCCCCTCCGTGACACAATTCGAGCTTGTGCCCCGTCTCTAAGGACCTCGATGCTAAACCTCGTCTTTCTTCCTTTCTTTTACCTACGTTTTTTGTGGTGTCACAGCCAGACACGACACTTGCTAGGTGGTAGCTTTTAAATCGGCCGCGGTGCGCTGGTATACGACGGACCCGCCTGTCGCCACTGTCAGTGATGGCAGACCGAGCGCCGCCATACGGCAGGTCTAGAGAGACATACTAGCACTCGCCCCAGTTGTACAGCCGACTTAGCCAGAGATGGATCACTGACAACAACGCTCTCATTTGCCGAGACGATAGTTAGCATAGCCTTCAGCTACGTCATTTGCTACGACCTAGCAAGGCGCCATAGCAATTGATAGTGAGATTATAACCTGTACCGTCAAGAGCGATGTACACCAATTGTGGATTAAAGTTAAGTATTATATCAACTACATACTTTATTTGCTACTATTAATTCCCTTAACTGTTCCAGACCTCACGCCTGTCAGCGTGTAATTAAACGTTTGCATTTCGGCCTCCTCTAGCAACACAGTGTTGGCTTTTCTGCCAACCATTTTTCTTTCCAGTTTCTGTGACTGCCCTTTTTAAAGATGTCAGTTCCTCTTCAACTGAACTGCCTACTGAGCTAGTCCTTACCACAGTATCTATAGCGTTAGAGAACTTCAAACGTATTTTTTCTTTCCTTTGTACTTCCGAAGCTCACTTCTTTGCGTATTGAATCTGCCTGACTAGGCACTTAAGCTTACTGTTCATCGCTACAGTTGTGATCGGAGTCTGTGTCTGTTCCTGAGTACGCCTTACAATCCAGTATCTGATTACGGAATCTCTGTCTGACCGTGATGTAGTCTAGCTGAAATCATCCCGTATCACCAGGAATTTTCCATGTATGTCTCCTCTTGTGATTCTTCAACAGAGAATACGCTGTTACCATCTGAAATTTTTTATGTAGCTCAATTAGTTTTTCTCCTCTCTCATTCCCAACACCAAGTACATGTACTCCAGTAATCCTTTCTTCTACTCTTTCCTTTACGAGCGCATTCCAAATACACTCCTGGAAATTGAAATAAGAACACCGTGAATTCATTGTCCCAGGAAGGGGAAACTTTATTGACACATTCCTGGGGTCAGATACATCACATGATCACACTGACAGAACCACAGGCACATAGACACAGGCAACAGAGCATGCACAATGTCGGCACTAGTACAGTGTATATCCACCTTTCGCAGCAATGCAGGCTGCTATTCTTCCATGGAGACGATCGTAGAGATGCTGGATGTAGTCCTGTGGAACGGCTTGCCATGCCATTTCCACCTGGCGCCTCAGTTGGACCGGCGTTCGTGCTGGACGTGCAGACCGCGTGAGACGACGCTTCATCCAGTCCCAAATATGCTCAATGGGGGAAAGATCCGGAGATCTTGCTGGCCAGGGTAGTTGACTTACACCTTCTAGAGCACGTTGGGTGGCACGGGATACATGCGGACGTGCATTGTCCTGTTGGAACAGCAAGTTCCCTTGCCGGTCTAGGAATGGTAGAACGATGGGTTCGTTGACGGTTTGGACGTACCGTGCACTATTCAGTGTCCCCTCGACGATCACCAGTGGTGTACGGCCAGTGTAGGAGATCGGTCCCCACACCATGATGCCGGGTGTTGGCCCTGTGTGCCTCGGTCGTATGCAGTCCTGATTGTGGCGCTCACCTGCACGGCGCCAAACACGCATACGACCATCATTAGCACCAAGGCAGAAGCGACTCTCATCGCTGAAGACGACACGTCTCCATTCGTCCCTCCATTCACGCCTGTCGCGACACCACTGGAGGCGGGCTGCACGATGTTGGGGCGTGAGCGGAAGACGGCCTAACGGTGTGCGGGACCGTTGCCCAGCTTCATGGAGACGGTTGCGAATGGTCCTCGCCGATACCCCAGGAGCAACAGTGTCCCTAATTTGCTGGGAAGTGGCGGTGCGGTCCCCTACGGCACTGCGTAGGATCCTACGGTCTTGGCGTGCATCCGTGCGTCGCTGCGGTCCGGTCCCAGGTCGACGGGCACGTGCACCTTCCGCCGACCACTGGCGACAACATCGATGTACTGTGGAGACCTCACGCCCCACGTGTTGAGCAATTCGGCGGTACGTCCACCCGGCCTCCCGCATGCCCACTATACGCCCTCGCTCAAAGTCCGTCAACTGCACATACGGTTCACGTCCACGCTGTCGCGGCATGCTACCAGTGTTAAAGACTGCGATGGAGCTCCGTATGCCACGGCAAACTGGCTGACACTGACGGCGGCGGTGCACAAATGCTGCGCAGCTAGCGCCATTCGACGGCCAACACCGCGGTTCCTGGTGTGTCCGCTGTGCCGTGCGTGTGATCATTGCTTGTACAGCCCTCTCGCAGTGTCCGGAGCAAGTATGGTGGGTCTGACACACCGGTGTCAATGTGTTCTTTTTTCCATTTCCAGGAGTGTATTAATCATTTCCCTTCATATGTTGAATTACCCGTTCAATACCATCATATACTTTCTCTATCTCTTCATCTTCAGCTTGTGTCGTCGGCAAGTCGATTTGATGAGAACAACTCTATCACTGAACCGTTTACACTAACATAATCTCTGTCCTGCCTTCCTACTCATAACGAATCCCAACGCCGTTGTAGCATTTTCTGCTGCTGTTGATAATACCCTATACTCATCTGAGCATAAATTCGGTCTTCTTTTCGTTTTACTTCACTGACCCCATTGCATCTAGATTGAGCTTTTGCATCTTCCTTTTTAAGATTCTCTAGATTCCCTACCACGCTCAAACTTCTGACAATCCACGCCCCGATTCGTAGAACGTTATCCCTTCGTTGGCTATTCAATATTTCTCTCATGTCCTCTCCCCCCTGGTAGTCCCTTCCAGGAGATTCGAATGGGGGATTATTCAGGAATCTTCCGGCAATGAAGAGATTCATCATGACACATTTTCAATTACAGGGCAAATGTTCTGTGGATACGCATTATCTGTCTTTAATGCAGTGGTTTCGGCTGCCTTCCGGATCCTCATGGTCATTGACCATTATTGATTCTTCCGGCTTTACGGGACAGTTTCCCACTCCAAGGGGAAGAAAGTGACCTGAACATCTGTCCGCTCCTCCACCCTGTTTGATTAGATTAGATTAGATTAGATTAGATTTACTTTCATTCCAATTGATCCGTAGTGAGGAGGTCCTCCAGGATGTGGAACAAGTCAGAAAAACAACAATACATGACAAATATTTACAACTAAAACAAATAAGCTAATGTACCATTCCACAGGTCCCAAGTGGAGTGATCGTCATTTTTTAATGAACACTAAGAGTCATTTTACAAATACTAATGCACTGAATTTAAAATAAAAAAGTTTTTTATTTATTTATAAGGTAATAAACATGTAATACAACTACTGTAATACTTGTTTACAATAAACACATTACTGCACTGAAATGGTGCAGAAGTTAGATTATACTTACACACACACACACACACACACAAATTTTCAGTGAACACATTAATGCACTGAAATTGTGCAGAAGTTATGTTGTACTTATATACAAATCAGTTGGTTTTACTAAGAAATTCATCAATGGAGTAGAAGGAGTTGGCCACCAATAAATCCTTTAGGCTTCTCTTAAACAGAATTTCATTGGTTGTTAAGCTTTTTATGGCTGCTGGCAAGTTATTGAAAATGTGTGTTCCTGAATAATGCACACCTTTTTGTACAAGACTAAGTGACTTTAAATCCTTGTGAAGATTACTCTTATTTCTAGTATTGATTCCATGAATTGAGCTGTTGGTTTGAAAAAGTGATATATTTTTAATGACAAATTTCATTAAGGAATAAATATATTAGGAAGCTGTAGTTAGTATCCCTAGTTCCCTAAACAGGCTTCTGCAGGATGTTCTTGAGTTCACACCACATATAATTCTTACTGCACGTTTTTGTGCCCGGAAAACTTTAGCTTGGCTTGATGAATTACCCCAAAAAATAATCCCATATGACATTATGGAATGAAAGTAAGCATAGTATGCCAGCTTTTTCATTTTTATATCCCCTATGTCTGACAAAATTCGCATTGCAAACAGAGATTTGCTGAGACGCTTCAGCAGTTCTGTGGTGTGCTCCTCCCAGTTGAATTTATTATCAAGCTGTAATCCCAAGAATTTAACACTGTCCACTTCTTCTATCTTCTTGTCATCGTATGTTAGACATATACTCGTGGGACACCCCTTACAAGTTCTGAACTGCATGTAGTGTGTTTTTTCAAAGTTTAGTGACAAGGTCTTCTCGTAAAAGAAGTCTTCGGCCGCCAAAGCTGATGATTCTTTTATTCAAAATTCGAGGAATGGCGGGGTTCAAACTCGGGACCGAGAACATTTTGATTAGTAATTAAAAGACGATACCTCTACACCACGGGTTGACAAGGTCCATTGGCGGAGCTCTCATGCGTACTATGGTCATTTATGCGAAAATGTGTCCGACTTGGTTATTGTCGCACGACGGGAATTAACAGACTTTGAACGGCGTACAGTAGTTGGAGCTAGACGAATGGGGCATTCCATGTCGGAAATTGTTAGGGAATTCAATATTTCGAGATCTACAGTGTCAAGAGTACCCCGAGAACATCATGTTTCAGACGTTACTTCTCGCCACGGACAACTCAGTGGGCAACGGCCTCCACTTAACGACCGAGAGCAGCGGCGTTTGCGTAGAGTTGTCAGTACTAACAGACAAGCAACACTGGGTGGGACAACCGTAAAATTCGGTGTAGGACGTACGACGAGCGTATCCCTCAGTAAAGTACGGCGAAGTTTGTCGTAAATGGGCTCTGGCAGCAGACGACCGATGCGAGCGCCTTTGCTGTCAGTGCTGCACCGCCTGCTGTGACACTCCTGGGCTCGTGATCCGTCGGTTGGACCCTAGAGTACTGCAGAACTTCGGTCGGAAGAGTCCCGGTTCTAGGTGGTAAGAGCTGATGGTACACTTAGAGTATGGCGCAGACCACACGAAGCTTTGGAGGCACGTTGTCAACAAGACACTGGGCAAGCTGATGATGGCTCCATAATGGTGTGAGATCATTGATTGGAAGGCATATGTACTGATACTTGGAGACCACTTGTTGCCATTCATGGACTTCATGTTCCTAATGACTTAAAATGAGCCATGTCACCTCAGTGCATATCCTTTACAGCGTTCCAGTTCTAATGGCCATCGGTGTAGTTTCCGATGAGTAGTAACTTAATTATCATTATGTATTCCTTACCACTTTAATATCATGTAATTTGATGTACTGTTTTTCAATAATACAGGGTGATTCAAAAAGAATACCACAACTTTAGGAATTTAAAACTCTGCAACGACAAAAGGCAGAGCTAAGCACTATCTGTCGGCGAATTAAGGGAGCTATAAAGTTTCATTTAGTTGTACATTTGTTCGCTTGAAGCGCTGTTGACTAGGCGTCAGCGTCAGTTGATGCTAAGATGGCGACCGCTCAACAGAAAGCTTTTTGTGTTATTGAGTACGGCAGAAGTGAATCGACGACAGTTGTTCAGTGTTCATTTCGAACGAAGTATGGTGCTAAACCTCCTGATAGGTGGTGTATTAAACATTGGTATAAACAGTTTACAGAGAATGGGTGTTTGTGCAAAGGGAAAAGTTCTGGACGGCCGAGAACGAGTGATGAAAATGTAGCACGCATCCAGCAAGCATTTGTTCGCAGCCCAGGAAAATCGACTCGCAGAGCTAGCAGAGAGCTGCAAATTCCACAATCAACTGTATGGAGGGTCCTACGAAAAAGGTTAGTTATGAAACCTTATCGTCTGAAATTGGTTCAAGCACTGTCTGCAGCCAGGCAGCCCGTGACAGAGCACTTCATCACTAGCCTCCAAGAAGCCCTGATCTTACCCCCTGCGATTTTTCTTATGGGGGTATGTTAAGGATATGATGTTTCGGCCACCTCTCCCAGCTACCATTGATGATTTGAAACGAGAAATATCAGCAGCTATCCAAACTGTTACGCCTGATATGCTACAGAGAGTGTGGAACGAGTTGGAGTATCGGGTTGATATTGCTCGAGTGTCTGGAGGGGGCCATATTAAACATCTCTGAACTTGTTTTTGAGTGAAAAAAAACCTTTTAAATACTCTTTCTAATGATGTATAACAGAAGGTTATATTATGTTTCTTTCATTAAATACACATTTTTAAAGTTGTGGTATTCTTTTTGAATCACCCTGTATAATACCCTGAGAACAAACAGCAGAAATATCAAATGATATCTGGAAGAATCAGTAGAATATTGAGAAATAATGTGAGAAAGGAAAAAATAATGTAAGAAGGAAACAAAAATAATGATTTATAAGACGACGACCATCCCCACGTTGCTATTTGGAAGTGAAGCCTGGGCAAATACTAAAAGGCAACAAAGTAGAATCCAAGGGGCAGCAATGAAATTAATAAGAGGAGTTAAGGTCTGTAGAAGATAATATATACTAAGAAAAGAAAGATTTATGATCAGAGTTTGTGATATTTGCTATAAATGAGAAGGTCAGGTCTACTAGACAAAGCCGCCTAAAACATTTACAAATAATGTCAGATTCAAGACTACCAAAACAAGCCTTAAATTTTAAACCTTTAGGTACAAGATCAGTAGGCAGTCCAAGAAAAAGGTGACTGATACTTAGAATACATGACAGACCTATGTCCTAGACCATGATGAAAGATGAAGATACAAAATCGCAATGTCACCGACCTGTGAGTGCGGTCATTAACTAATGTTGGGACCCAGCAGAAACAAGTCGATGCCGGCCAACATCTATCGTTAATTCTGCGCCCGGTAATCTTCGCGAATATTTCAAGTTATACTGTGCATATAGTATTTTCCACATAAGTGTTTTTCTGTCGTTTGTATGCACTGCATACATTTTTATTCACCTTAATACGACGATACAAATTTTTAATGAAATAGAAGAGTTAACGGTTCAATAATAAATAAAAACTACCGTGAGCAATTACATTTTACGGAGGACAGAGCAATGTGCTTCATCATTTTTAGTAGTTTTATGGTATAGGCCCTATTTTGCGATGGTCCGCTGATCGCTTTGTGCCCGACCTTCCCACCAAGTGTTCAGATTTACTTACTGGTACAGCCTTTCTGTGGTCGTTTATTATTCATACTGGTTAGTCCTTATATTTCTTGCGGACTCTTTTTCGAATATTTTTTCCTATTTAGTTTTCAAAAGAAATCTACTGTCATAAAGTCACCTTTATCTTATTCATCCGGTTTAACTTATTTATTGCTGAATCGATGTTGTTCCTCAAGAGAGCTCAGTCACTGTCACTTAGATTCCTTTGAG
This sequence comes from Schistocerca cancellata, assembly GCF_023864275.1. Lineage (NCBI taxonomy): Eukaryota > Metazoa > Arthropoda > Insecta > Orthoptera > Acrididae > Schistocerca > Schistocerca cancellata. Next base: position 1,251,867,940 of record NC_064626.1, read on the forward strand.
AACAGCACCTAGCGAGCCTCCATTTCATCTCCTCCATAATTTATGATCTTCCTCCATCTTCAAATTATTTTTAGTAAAGAACATTCGGAAAAGATCGAAGGAAATCCATCGGATCGTCTGACTCAAACTAACTGTTCTGAAATTTGGTTTACGATTTTCTTCAACGAGACCTTTTTTGTAAGAGTTTTTTGTATCTGTATCTAAAATACATCATCCACTCCGAACAGCCGGCCGGAGTGGCCGTGCGGTTCTGGGCGCTACAGTTTGGAGCCGAGCGACCGCTCCGGTCGCAGGTTCGAATCCTGCCTCGGCCATGGATGTGTGTGATGTCTTTAGGTTAGTTAGGTTTAATTAGTTCTACGTTCTAGGCGACTGATGACCTCAGAAGTTAAGTCGCATAGTGCTCAGAGCCAGCCACTCCCAACTTCCTCCACAACAGTTAAATAGTGAAAACTAAGTAATTTGTAAAAATCGATAAACACGACGTAGTAGTATGCTACGACCGCCATTGACAACTAACGCTTTTTATCGATCACGTTGTTACTTCTCTTCTCGATCTGCTAAAAGTGAGCCATGTGCTCACATAAGATATTCAGAAGCCTGGAGTCGAACTAGGTTCATGCGAATTTCATGTACTTCGTCGTAGTTCACGCTGAGACGGAAGTCAGGCTCCAGGTCTACGAGTCGTTTATCTCCTGGGGGGGGAGGTCTGAGCTCCGCCCCTCCCCCCCCCCCCCCACCACAACCACCACCACTACCACCACCTCCGTTTGCTAGCCGCCGCCTCAGCTTGCTTACTTTTGACGTGCTATTACGGGAACTTGCTGCAGAACTGTTGTTTAACTTCTCTGTTGGCGACAAAATGCGAATCTCTGGCGCTGGCAGTTTCTGACGAGGGCAAACTTGCAATTGTGTGCACCGTAAAGGTCAGAGTCTGTACGTGATTAGTTTAATCTGGTCGGTAGACCCCCATGTCATGACTGAAATAGTTTCTGGCAATACTAAATAAGTGAAAAAGGACCGGAATTTAATGAAACCTCCTATAACTCGCTGGAAAAGACAGTTAACAACTCGGACCTACGAACAGGCATAACAACTCAAATAGGAGGATCCAGTTCTAGTAAAACACTACATGTCCAATCCTGCCATCTGACTGAAGAAAGCTTCGTTTAATATTTACTAACATACCATGTTAGCTGTGGGCCAGAATAATCGCCGTAATCTCTACCACAGTGGTAACATACAGGATTCACATTCAGGAGGAAGACAGTTCAAATCTCCATCCGGCCGTCCAGATTTTGGTTTCCCATGGTTTCCCTAAAACGCTCAGTACAAATGTCAGAATGTCTCCTTTCAAAGGACACAGCAGACTTCCTTCCTCAGCTTGTGTAATGTCTGTAATGATCCCTTCGGCGACGCGACATTAGGGCATACGCTTCCTTCATTCCTTCTATGACCTCGAGCAACACTGAATATTACCCTTACATTATAAAATACACGCGAAACACACATATCGTTCAAACCATGTATGTGAAATGCAAAACTTTGATAACCAGAATGATACATTTGACAAATGTGTCTACACAGGAACGGATGAAAAGTTAGATTTTATAAGCAACATTTGTCATTATGATTTCAAAACTATTTTCCAACAATTAGTAATATACTGAATCAGGTACTACCTGGACTATACATAAGTATAAGTGGAACTGCGACATTGAGATTGACAATTAACACAGAATGAAGTGACTGAAGTAGACTGCGATTTGTGTTACATGTATTAGTATAAGCCTAAAAATGCAATCCAGTCTCAGTTGCAGGTTGACTAATTAACAGCTTCCAGGGGCAACGATTTGCTTTTCAGTATGTCGTATAATTATTTACCAATTCAGAAATTTAAAATGCTTTCATAAAGTACTCATTAAGAGGTACGACTTTACTTTAAAGGTTTACAACAATGAGTCAAGTATTAGGGGTAGAAAATGTGTAATATGTCCCGAGACACTATACTCATAACCCACGGTGCACAAATTATCCAGAGTATTTTCATCCGGTATTTGGAAATGACAGCGTTTAGCGACTTTCAACAAACTTCACACACAATTTCATAGCATTTCAAAACTTTTCCTCACGGCAACCCCATCAACTAACGTAATATTAAAAGTACAATTAAATGCATTTATATTTTATGACCCACCTGTTATGTACATCACAAAAGTGATATAAGGGCATTTATATATCAGACATATCTTTTATGTACATTACAAAACTGATATGGCGATATTTTCGTGACCTTACGTTGCTAAATTGCAATTTAATGACTTTGCTTTTGTAGCTCATTTTTACTAACTCCTTTGTAGTCAGAATTTTGTGGCTGTTTTACACATATACAGCAGAATTCGATTCTTTAAAGAATCGGTGTTTGCTTGTCAATCCTAACATTGTTTTGATCATGTTACCAATTCAAACCGATTGACAAATATTCTACTGACTTCAGCATACGCGGTGCATCCCACACACTCCCCTGCGTTGCTTTGTTCCGTTATCCCTTCAGCAAGAGTTAAGTTGGTTCAATTGGCTCTAAGCACTATGGGACTTAACATCTGAGGTAATCAGTCGCCTAGACTTAGAACTACTTAAACCTAACTAACCGCCGGCCGGAGTGGCCGAGCGGTTCTAGGCGCTACAGTCTGGAACCGCCTGACCGCTACGATCGCAGGTTCGAATCCTGCCTTGGGCATGGATGTGTGTGATGTCCTTAGGTTAGTTAGGTTTAAGTAGTTCTAGGGGACTGATGACCTCAGAAGTTAAGTCCCATAGTGCTCAGAGCTATTTTGCACCTAACTAACATAAGGACATCACACACATCCATGGCCGAGGCAGGATTCAAACCTGCATCTGTAGCAGCAGCGCCGTTCCGGACTGAAGCTTCCAGAACTGCTCGGCCACAGCGGCCGGCTCAGCAACAGTTTCCAGCAACAGCCCTCTTACAGGGGTTGGAGGAAAATATGGTAACACCGTGAGAAATGTATCCTTGAACATTAACACAGATGGTAGCCAAGACTCCAGGTATCGGTTTTGTATTTGACCAGGAACAGCGCTTGTGAAAAGTCCTCAATACGTTGCAAGGTTCAGTCGTGGTCAGAGCTGTGTTCTGTGTAGCTGTGAGTTTGTTATGTCGGAGGTACGTGAATTCTAACGTGGGTGCTGGTACAGTGGGTGCCTCCGTTGCCAAGATAGCAGAAGCGCTTGGTGTTTAAGAGACACCATGTCAGAGATCTATACCACATACAGCGGAAGGAGAAAAATATGGTCCGCTAAGACACAAAGAGGATAAAAGTGCCTGTTGGATGATGCCACGGACGGTCATTGAACAGGAGGGCTGTGACGGAAAATACATTACTGACCATTAAAATTGCTACACCACGAAGACGACGTGCTACAAACGCGAAATTTAACCGACGGGAAGAAGATGCTGTGATATGCAAATGATTAGCTTTTCAGAGTATTCACACAAGATTGGCGCCGGTGGCGACACATACAACGTGCTGACATGAGGAAAGTTTCCAACCGATTTCTCATACACAAACCGCAGTTGACCGGCGTTGCGTGGTGAAACGTTGTTGTGATGCGTCGTGTAAGGAGGAGAAATGCGTACCATCACGTTTCCGACTTTGATAAAGGTCGGATTGTAGCCTATCGCGATTGCGCTCTATCGTGTTACGACATTGCTGCTCGCGTTGGTCGAGATCCAATGACTGTTAGCAAAATATGGAATCGGTGGGTTCAGGAGGGTAATACGGAACGTCGTGCTGTATCCCAACGGCCAGCAGTCGAGATGAAAGCCATCTTATCCGCATGGCTGTAACGCGTCGTGCAGCCACGTCTCGATCCCTGTGTCAACAGATGGGAACGTTGGCAAGACAACAACCATCTGCACGAAGAGTTCAACGACGTTTGCAGCAGCATGGACTATCAGCTCGGAGGCCACGAATGGCAAAACGTCATTTTTTCGGATGAATCAAGGTTCTGTTTACAGCATCATGATGGTCGCATCCATGTTTGGCGACATCGCCGCGAACGCACATTGCAGACGTGTATTCGTCAACGCCATACTGGCATATCACCCGGCGTGATGGTATGGGGTGTCATTGGTTACACGTCTCGGTCACCTCTTGTTCGCATTGAGGGCACTTTGAACAGTCGACGTTACATTTCAGATGTGTTACGACCCGTGGCTCTACCCTTCATTCGATCCCTGCGAAACCCTACATTTCAGCAGGAAATGAACCATGAACCATGAACCATGGACCTTGCCATTGGTGGGGAGGCTTGCGTGCCTCAGCGATACAGATAGCCGTACGGTAGGTACAACCACAACGGAGGGGTATCTGTTGAGAGGCCAGACAAACGTGTGGATCCTGAAGAGGGGCAGCAGCCTTTTCAGTAGTTGCAAGGGCAACAGTCTGGATGATTGACTGATCTGGCCTTGTAACAATAACCAAAACGGCATTGCTGTTCTGGTACTGCGAACGGCTGAAAGCAAGGGGAAACTACGGCCGTAATTTTTCCCGAGGGCATGCAGCTTTACTGTATGATTAAATGATGATGGCTTCCTCTTGGGTAAAATATTCCGGAGGTAAAATAGTCCCCCATTCGGATCTCCGGGCGGGGACTACTCAAGAGGATGTCGTTATCAGGAGAAAGAAAACTGGCGTCCTACGGATCGGAGCGTGGAATGTCAGATCTCTTAATCGGGCAGGTAGGTTAGAAAATTTTAAAAGGGAAATGGATAGGTTAAAGTTAGATACAGTGGGAATTAGTGAAGTTCGGTGGCAGGAGGAACAAGACTTCTGGTCAGGTGACTACAGGGTTATAAACACAAAGTCAGATAGGGGTAATGCAGGAGTAGGTTTAATAATGAATAGGAAAATAGGAATGCGGGTAAGCTACTACAAACAGCATAGTGAACGCATTATTGTGGCCAAGATAGATACGAAGCCCACACCTACTACAGTAGTACAAGTTTATATGGCAACTAGCTCTGCAGATGACGAAGAAATTGAAGAAATGTATGATGAAATAAAAGAAATTATTCAGATAGTGAAGGGAGACGAAAATTTAATAGTCATGGGTGACTGGAATTCGAGTGTAGGAAAAGGGAGAGAAGGAAACGTAGTAGGTGAATATGGATTGGGGCTACGAAATGAAAGAGGAAGTCACCTGGTAGAATTTTGCACAGAGCACAACTTAATCATAGCTAACACTTGGTTTAAGAATCATGATAGAAGGTTGTATACATGGAAGAACCCTGGAGATACTAAAAGGTATCAGATAGATTATATAATGGTAAGACAGAGATTTAGGAACCAGGTTTCAAATTGTAAGACATTTCCAGGGGCAGATGTGGACTCTGACCACAATCTATTGGTTATGACCTGTAGATTAAAACTGAAGAAACTGCAAAAAGGTGGGAATTTAAGGAGATGGGACCTAGATAAACTGAAAGAACCAGAGGTTGTACAGAGTTTCAGGGAGCGCATAAGGGAACAATTGAAAGGAATGGGGGAAAGAAATACAGTAGAAGAAGAATGGGTAGCTTTGAGGGATGAAGTAGTGAAGGCAGCAGAGGATCAAGTAGGTAAAAAGACGAGGGCTAGTAGAAATCCTTGGGTAACAGAAGAAATATTGAATTTAATTGATGAAAGGAGAAAATATAAAAATGCAGTACATGAAGCAGGCAAAAAGGAATACAAACGTCTCAAAAATGAGATCGACAGGAAGTGCAAAATGGCTAAGCAGGGATGGCTAGAGGACAAATGTAAGAATGTAGAGGCTTATCTCACTAGGGGTAAGATAGATACTGCCTACAGGAAAATTAAAGAGACCTTTGGAGATAAGAGAACCACTTTTATGAATATCAAGAGCTCAGATGGAAACCCAGTACTAAGCAAAGAAGGGAAAGCAGAAAGGTGGAAGGAGTATATAGAGGGTCTATACAAGGGCGATGCACTTGAAGACAATATTATGGAAATGGAAGAGGATGTAGATGAAGATGAAATGGGAGATACGGTACTTCGTGAAGAGTTTGACAGAGCACTGAAAGACCTGAGTCGAAACAAGGCCCCCGGAGTAGACAACATTCCATTGTAACTACTGACGGCCTTGGGAGAGCCAGTCCTGACAAAACTCTACCACCTGGTGAGCAAGATGTATGAGACAGGCGAAATACCCTCAGACTTCAAGAAGAATATAATAATTCCAATCCCAAAGAAAGCAGGTTTTGACAGATGTGAAAATTGCCGAACAATCAGTTTAATAAGCCACAGCTGCAAAATACTAACACGAATTCTTTACAGACGAATGGAAAAACTAGTAGAAGCCGACCTCGGGGAAGATCAGTTTGGATTCCGTAGAAATACTGGAACACGTGAGGCAATACTGACCTTACGACTTATCTTAGAAGAAAGATTAAGGAAAGGCAAACCTACGTTTCTAGCATTTGTAGACTTAGAGAAAGCTTTTGACAATGTTGACTAGAATACTCTCTTTCAAATTCTAAAGGTGGCAGGGGTAAAATACAGGGAGCGAAAGGCTATTTACAATTTGTACAGAAACCAGATGGCAGTTATAAGAGCGAGGGACATGAAAGGGAAACAGTGGTTGGGAAGGGAGTAAGACAGGGTTGTAGCCTCTCCCCGATGTTATTCAATCTGTATATTGAGCAAGCAGTAAAGGAAACAATTGAAAAATTCGGAGTAGGTCTTAAAATCCATGGAGAAGAAATAAAAACTTTGAGGTTCGCCGATGACATTGTAATTCTGTCAGAGACAGCAAAGGACTTGGAAGAGCAGTTGAACGGAATGGATGGTGTCTTGAAGGGAGGATATAAGATGAACATCAACAAAAGCAATACGAGGATAATGGAATGTAGTCGAATTAAGTCGGGTGATGTTGAGGGTATTAGATTAGGAAATGAGACACTTAAAGTAGTAAAGGAGTTTTGCTATTTGGGGAGCAAAATAACTGATGATGGTCGAAGTAGAGAGGATATAAAATGTAGACTGGCAATGACAAGGAAAGCGTTTCTGAAGAAGAGAAATCTGTTAACATCGAGTATAGATTTAAATGTCAGGAAGTCATTTCTGAAAGTATTTGTATGGAGTGTAGCCATGTATGGAAGTGAAACATGGACGGTAAATAGTTTGGACAAGAAGAGAAGAGAAGCTTTCGAAATGTGGTGCTACAGAAGAATGCTGAAGATTAGATGGGTAGATCACATAACTAATGAGGAAGTATTGAATAGTATTGGGGAGAAGAGAAGTTTGTGGCACAATTTGACCAGAAGAAGGGATCGGTTGGTAGGACATGTTCGGAGGCAATAAGGGATTACCAATTTAGTATTGGAGGGCAGCGTGGAGGGTAAAAATCGTAGGGGGAGACCAAGAGATGAATACACTAAGCAGATTCAGAAGGATGTAGGTTGCAGTAAGTACTAGGAGATGAAGAAGCTTGCACAGGATAGAGTAGCATGGAGAGCTGCATCAAACCAGTCTCGGGACTGAAGACCACAACAACAATGGACGACCGCATGTTGCAGGTCCTGTACGGGCCTTTCTGGATACAGAAAATGTTCGACTGCTGCCCTGGCCAGCACATTCTCCAGATCTCTCACCAATTGAAAACCAACTGGCTCGCCACAATACGCCAGTCACTACTCTTGATGAACTGTGGTATCGCGTTGAAGGTGCATGGGCAGCTGTACCTGTACACGGCATCCAATCTCTGTTTGACTCAATGCCCAGGCGTATCAAAGCCGTTATTACGGCCAGAGGTGGTTGTTATGGGTACTGATTTCTCAGTATCTATGCACCCAAATTGCGTGAAAATGTAATCACATGTCAGTTCTAGTATAATATATTTGTCCAATGAATACCCGTTCATCATCTGCATTTCTTCTTGGTGTAGCAATTTTAATGGCCAGTGGTGTAAGAGGACGTCAGTTGCAAAAATCACTCCATACCAGAACGTCACACTCGAGAACGCTGTCAGCAGCAAAACAACACAAAGGGAGCCCTATAAGGAGAGAGTTCCAGGGCGATCTGGAATTCGGAAACCACTGCTGCAGATTACCATAACAAGAAAACGTGGTGCCGAAACCATAAATCCTGGACTATGAAGTAATGGATGAAAAGTTATTTGGGGATGAGTCTTGTTTCACGCTGTTTCCAACTTCTTACCGAGTTTACGCCTCAAGAGTGAAACGAAGTGAGGGTTGGGTAATGGTTTGGGCAGCCGTATCTTGGTCCTACAAGGAGCCCACTGATACTCTGCGTGGTTACATTGCTGCCTAGAATTATGTGAGCATCTGGCTTATCAGGTCGATCCCATGGTGCGACGTTTATTCCCATTGGTGGGGCTACGTTCTAAGACGACAGACCCCTGTCAACAGAGCTCGCACCACCCAGGATTGTCTTTTTTAAGCACCGCAGTCGAAAAATCTCAGTGTTGCTGTACTTTTGTTCTCTACTTTGGTGGGAAGAATAAAATTCACGACCTCTATTTACCCATTTAGAGACGACTGGATGCTGTTTTGAATGCCAGGGGTTTCCTTCGCCGTAACATGCATTTTAAGTTGATGTATCTTTGGTGTTCCCGTACTGTTGCCCGATGCACTGCAGGCTGTGACTGAGGGTCCAGGCTGTGCTGTCAGACCCTGCCGCACGAAGACGTCACTGGAGACAGAACCATAATGGAATGTGATAATTACGGTCTCTTAATTCAGCCTGGTAGGAAAACTGGGAGGGGCTGGGCCAGTGGGGATTTTACACACTTCATTCACTGGCGGAACAAGAGTTTATTTTACACAGTTTCAATCACATAGCAGCCAATTAAGCCCTTTTTAGAAAAAATTGAAAGCGCAAGCAGTGAGACTCATTTTACAGAAAATTTAAAGTTAACTTTAATCCGAGATGACTTAATATTCTTTAAGGTAAGACACGCCCTATATACGACACCGAATGATACTCTATGTGATCAAAAGTATCCTGACACCTGGCTGAAAATGACTTACAAGTTCGTGGCGCCCTCCATCGGTAATGCTGGAATTCAGTACGGTGTTGGCCCACCCTTAGCCTTGATAACAGCTTCCACTCTCACAGGCATACGTTCAATCAGGTGCTGGAGCGTTTCTTTGAGAATGGCAGCCCACTCTTTACGGAGTGCTGCACTGAGTCATCGACGTCTGTCGGTGAGGCCTGGCACGAAGTCGGCGTTCCCAAACATCCCAAAGGTGTTCCATAGGATTCAGGTCAGGACTCTGTCTAGGCCTGTCCACTACAGGAATGTTATTGTCGTGTAACCACTCCGCCACAGGCCGTGCACTACAAACAGATGCTCCATAGTGTTGAAGGATTTAATTGCCATTCCTGAATTGCTCTTCAACAGTGGGATGCAGGAAGGTCCTTAAAACATCAATATAGGCCTGTTCTGTGATACTGCCACGTAAAACAACAAGAGATGCAAGCCCCCTCCATGAAAAGCAGGATCACACCATAACACCACCACCTCCGAATTTCACTGTTGGCTCTACACACGCTGGCAGGTGACGTTCACTGGGCATTCACCACACCCAGACCCTGCCATCGGATCGCCATATTGTTTACCGTGATTCGCCACTCCACACATCGTTTTTCCACTGTTCAATCGTCCAATGTTGACGCTCTGTACACCAAGCGAAGTGTAGTTTGGCATTTACCGGCGTGATGTGTGGCTTATGGGCAGTCGCCCCACCATGAAATCCAAGTTTTCTCATCTCCCTCCTAACTGTTGTAGTACTTGTAGTGGATCCTGATGCAGTCTGGTATTCCTGTGTGATGGTCTCACTACGACCCTCTTCAACTGTCGGCAGTCTGTCAGTCAAGAGACGAGGTCGGCCTGTACGCTTTTGTGCTGTACGTGTCCCTTCACGTTTCCACTTCACTATTACATCGGAAACTGTGGACCTAGGGATGTTCAGGAGTGTCCGTTAGTTCCGCAAAGGGCCCCATTCTGCTCTCTCACGATTTCTAATGACTACTGAGATCGCTGACATGGAGTACCTGGCAGTAGGAGGCAGCACAATGCAATTAATATGAAAATTTATATTTTTGGAGGTGTCCGGATACTTTTGATCACATAGAGTAAATGGGTAAGTTGTAATAAGTCAGACGTAAATCTAAACAACAATATAACAGATCAGAACGGCCTTAATTACAAAATGGTGAAAATAAAACATGATTTTAGACTTGGCTTTTAAAAAAAACTAAAACTATACTTAAAACAATGGAAAACAATTTAACCCCAAGATCTAGGAAATAAAATTTTGGGCCCAAAAACGCACATCAGTTCAAAATTTAACACACTTTCAAATAACACAACAACAATTAAGTTACAACAGATTAAGGTATATGTTGGGATCCGAACGCACATAAAAATTTGCTTAAGGTGATGGCCACAAGAGAACGGATACAAAATTTAAGATTTAGTCGAAGTATAATCTTAACTTGAACAAGGAACATTGAGTAGTGAGGATAAAGGAAATAACGCGAAAGACAGACAGCGGCGAGAGCTGCCGAGTCTATGCACTCCAAATGAGGTAAACACTCGGCTAAGCAAGCCGACTGGACGTAACTGGGGCAAGATTCTGGATAACGTATCAGCAGTTAGGTACAAAAGATTACTAACTACAGTTAGCTCCAGGAAAAATAATTTTAATTAGAATTCCAACACAGTGCCATGCATCAAATAAATAACTCTTAGGGTAAAATTAATTAATCTGAGCTATTATCGAAAACCATGACAACCAAAACACTGAAGAAACGAGCTATAAATACTTAAAAAAATAATTTCAGCAATAAAATATTAACATCTGACTTTTTTTAGCGAACAGCTAAAGAAGCCAGAAAACCCTAGCATGAGCTTCAAAGCTCATTCGTACACACGTTAGTCTAACGGAAACGGTGTCCTGGTACCACATTTTTCATCTGCTACACTTGTCAACATTGGAGTTCTTGTATTTAATGATGGGAACGTGGGGAAGATAAAGGTATTAGTGAAAATGGGCCCTAAGATAGGAAATTTCACTCAATAAAAATATATTTACGGTGTCTCTATGCAGCTGAAAGGTCGGCTGACGGTAATGGAAAGAAGACAAAAAACGAGAAACCAGAAGGAAGCCTTGAAGGGAAAGAGGTCCCTGAGTTCAAATTTTGAGCCTTCTGAAGAGGTGACATAAGAAAAAGCTTTATCTTGAACTTTGCATTGCATCTCCTGAAAATTATGTTTCTCAAAGTTTATGTACATTTTTCGCAGAAGCTGTGAAATTTATGAAATTTTGTACACTTATTCTATAAATGCAATAAATATTGTCTGAAGAGTAAATTTTGTAATTAAGAGTGTAAAGTGAGATATGGGGCAAACTGTTTAGAATTTTGCATGAATTTCATATTATAGTTACAGAATTATTATTATAATGTTATTAAAATTATCGTATTCGGTATATTCAAAAACTTTATGAGAGAAGCTTAAAATATGCAAACAGATTAAACAGAGTAAGTTTTGTATAAATCTCTGTAATAGTTTCTGAGAAAAAGTACAAACATTATTTTTGACAATAAAATTTTTAAATTCATGTAAAAGTTAAATATACATGATCCAAGGAACTCAGCACTAAATTTCTTAATTTTGTGTAAATCAAGGTACAAAATTATATTGCCGTAACTTCAAAATTCTGGAATTGGTTCGTCTTTTAAATAGTGTGCGTTTTTCATAAACTTTCCCCCTCAAGCTCACTTGGCTTATTGAGAGTGGTTGGTAAGCGGAAACAAGAGTCGTATCCATAGCAGGCAGCTTCAGTCATGATCATCTCGTGATCCTCTTCATCACATCTCCATCCCGTTCAATCCATTACCTTCTCTCCTCTTTGTTCCTACCTGCCACGAAACGGCGCCCACAGAAACGGCATCCAGAGCCTGCATCCCATGTGGCGTACATCAAGTTATGTCACTAGTTGCATCAGTAATAATTTAACAAATTTGGGGAACAGAGTGCTCACAGATAACTAACAAAAAAATTATCGTCCTAGAATCTTTGATTCTAGTGTTATTAATGAAAGGTAATTTCCTAAGACCTGAAATCAGCTTCTGATAACAAATTTTTAAAATGTCGCCTATTTGCTTCTACTCGGAAATGAAATCGTAAGAACATTGACTTTCCCAACCTTTCAAAGTATTTCAAACAGTGTCGAATGATTTCGCAGACTTCCACGATACATTAATCAATCCCTCTGCATTAGCTACGTCTACTACATTAGCAACAGATTTAGGTAGCCCAACTGATAATAATGAATGTGCAAGGCATGGAAATGGTTCTACGCTACTTTTCCATTTGTTACAGTAGATGTAACCAGGGCACTTCGAACGTTATGACTGAATTTCGTTGAATTCCATCACACCTAAACCATATTCTTCCTATTTCCTGCAGGGTACGCTCTATAGAAATCCTGGGAGTTGTGAATAAAGCAGTTGCGGACAACAACTGTAAAATGTGTTTAGGAAAAATCCACACCTTACATCTTCCAGCAACACCACATTAATTTTACAGTTGGAGTCTGCGCTGACTTCTACAGTGGGAACTGCCATACTCACATAAATATTCACTGTGCAGATGTCTTGCTTCATTCCTTGCAATGTGACTTCCCCTGTAAACAAGATCGTAGATACATACGAAAGTAGATGCCAGTTTTTGCCAAAACGATCGGTAAGATAAGAAGAAATGTGATAACAGGACACGGCCTTCCGGGAAACTTCTTGTTCTCCAGATGGTGCATAATCTGATGATGACCCGTAATTAAAAGGCGAAACTGGTCAGAAGTTAACACCGGCTGCGACCAAGACAGTTTTTAAATGATTATATATTATCAGAATATTTAAAACAGTTTATTGAGAATTTTAAGAGTTGTACGTTGAGAGTAAATAATTAGGACACTATATAGGGTATCCGGGAAGTAAGGGCGAATATTAAAGTGCCACAGAACATTCAAAATTGATTGAAAATGCAATTTTTTCAGCCACCTTAAGTAACTTCTCTCATTGAAATATGAAAAATTACGTCGTCCATGTGACCACACAGGACCGCGCGGCAACAGTCAATGCGTTCGTTGAAGTTCCTGATGACGCGTTCACAAACATCTGGTGGATGCCGTTAATATCCCTTTTAATTTGATCCTTCAGTTGGTGTATTGTTTGTTGTTTGTTCACGTACACTTTTGAACTCACGACCACCGCAAAAAAGTCACAATGCGTAAGTTCCCATGATCTGACAGGTCATTCCTGGTTGTCACCCAAAGAGATAATCTTTTGAGGAAAATTTTCATTCAGCACAGCAATCGTTTCTCTGGATGTGTGACATGTCACATCAGCATGTTGAAACCAAAAATCATTATTTTCATATCTGCCCTCGGTAGCTGAGTGGTCAGCGCGACAGCCTGTCAATCCTAAGGGTCCGGGTTCGATTCCCTTCTTTAACGGAGATTTTCTACGCTCAGGGACTAGGTGTTATGTTGTCCTAATCATCATCAATTTCATCCCCATCGACGCGCAAGTCGCCGAAGTCGGCGAACGGTCTACCCGACGGGAGGCCCTAGTCATACGACATTTACATTTATTATTTTCATCAACAAGAGGAAAAACCAGTCAGAAGGGATGTTTCGGTAACAGTAGCCGTTCACAGTGAAGACAGCTCCCTCATAATTTTCAAGAAAGTACGGGCCGATAATTCCTCATGCTAAGAAGCCACACCACACATTCGTGGGTTGTGAATGCGTCTCATCTTCACTCGCGGATTTTCGTTACACCAGATTCTGCAGTTCTCCTTATTGACGTACCCACTGATGTGAAATTGCGCCTTATCTGAGAAAATCATTATTTTTGTGAATTTCTCGTTCTCCGCTTGTCGAGCCAAGATACACTGAGCAAATCGATGTCTCTTTCCATGATCTCCAGGCTTTAATCATTGTGTAAGGTGAATATTGTATCCATGCATTTTCAGATCTTTTGAAAGGATTTCATGGAGTGAACTTGGTTATAAATTTTCTGGGGCCTACAGTCACATTGTCACGCACGAACCAATGTTTTCTTGCGTTCGAAAACCCGATCATCCTGTTCTCTTAACGTTTGAAACAGAACACGTGGTCTCAGACTTCCGAAACAACTTTCGAAGTGATGATTCAGTTGGAGGAGCATTACGTCCGAGTATGAGACGCAATTCACGAACGGCTGCCATGGGTCATACACGTTTTTGCAATAACTTTTTATCACTTGGATACGTTGCTCAAGTCTCATCTGCTACATGTCGAAAGTAAACATGAAACAACATTGCTCACCATGCTAAAGTTATCAGGCTCCTAATAGGAACGATCGCAGATAGCAAACATGAAAGACTACAGCTGCCAAACATCATATGACAAAATGGTGCAAAATTCAAATGCGTCCTTACTTCCCGGACACCCAGTTTAAGATACGGTATGGTATCATTCCAGAAGAAATACTGCAAAATGGAAGTAGAAGAGAAATGTTTATATATAATTGCATTTGTCATGCAATTATGATTCAAAAAAAAAGCAGATAACACAATTAACGGGAACAAATACACATATACACTACTGGCCATTAAAATTGATACGCCAAGAAGAAATGCAGATGATAAACGGGTATTCATTGAATAGATATATTATACTGGAACTGACATGTGATTACATTTTCACGCAATTTGGGTGCATAGATCCTGAGAAATCAGCACCCAGAATAATCACCTCTCACCGTAATAACGGCCTTGATGCGCCTGGGCATTGAGTCAAACAGAGCTTGGATGGCGTGTACAGGTACAGCTGCTGATGCAGCTTCAACACGATGCCACAGTTCATCAAGAGTAGTGACTGGCGTATTGTGACGAGCCAGTTGCTCGGCCACCATTGACCATACGTATTCAGTTGGTGAGAGATCTGGAGAATGGGCTGGCCAGGGCAGCAGTCGAACATTTTCTGTATCAACCTGCAACATTCGGTCGTGCATTATCCTGCTGAAATGTAGGGTTTCGCAGGGATCGAATAAAGGGTAGAGCCACGGATCGTAACAGATCCGAAATGTAACGTCCACTGTTCAATGTGCCGTCAAGGCGAACAAGAGGTGACCGAGACTCGTAACCAATGGCACCCCATACCATCACGCCGGATGATACGCCAGTATGACGACGACGAATGCACGCTTCCAATGTGCGTTCACCGCGATGTCGCCAAACACGGATGCGACCATCATGATGCTGGAAACAGAACCTGGATTCATGCGAAAAAATGACGTTTTGCCATTCGTGCACCCAGGTTCGTCGTTGAGTACACCATCGCAGGCCCTCCTGTCTGTGATGAAGCGTCAAGGGTAACCGCAGTTGATAGTCCAAGCTGCTGCAAACGTCGTCGAACTCTTCGTGCAGATGGTTGTTGTCTTCCAAAAGTCGCCATCTGTTGACTCGGGGATCGAGACGTGGCTGCACGATCCGTTACAGCCATGCGGATAAGATGCCTGTCATCTCGACTGCTAGTGATACGAGGCCGTTGGGATCCAGTACGGCGTTCGTTCCGTATTACCCTTCTGAACCCACCGATTCCATATTCTGCTAACAGTCATTGGATCTCGACCAACGCGAGCAGCAATGTCGCGATACGATAAACCGCAATCGCGACAGGCTACAATCCGACCTTTATCAAAGTCGGAAACGTGATGGTACGCATTTCTCCTCCTTACACGAGGCATCACAACAACGTTTCACCAGGCAATGCCGGTCAACTGCTGTTTGTGTATGAGAAATCGGTTGGAAACTTTCCTCATGTCAGCACGTTGTCGCCAACGACGCCAACCTTGTGTGAATGCTCTGAAGAGCTAATCATTTGCATATCACAGCATGTTCTTCCTGTCGGCTAAATTTCGCGTCTGTATCACGTCATCTTCGTGGTGTGGCAATTTTAATGACCAGTAGTGTATCTCTCTTTCATACTTAGTGCCAGTCATTAGCCACTTTCGGAGTCTTGGTGCTATATTATAAGCCGTTGTACTCATTTATTCCGCCTCTATTCCCTCGTCCCTGTTCCGTGTCGTAGAATTATACACTCCTGGAAATTGAAATAAGAACACCATGAATTCATTGTCCCAGGAAGGGGAAACTTTATTGACACATTCCTGGGGTCAGATACATCACATGATCACATTGACAGAACCACAGGCACATAGACACAGGCAACAGAGCATGCACAATGTCGGCACTAGTACAGTGTATATCCACCTTTCGCAGCAATGCAGGCTGCTATTCTCCCATGGAGACGATCGTAGAGATGCTGGATGTAGTCCTGTGGAACGGCTTGCCATGCCATTTCCACCTGGCGCCTCAGTTGGACCAGCGTTCGTGCTGGACGTGCAGACCGCGTGAGACGACGCTTCATCCAGTCCCAAACATGCTCAATGGGGGACAGATCAGGAGATCTTGCTGGCCAGGGTAGTTGACTTACACCTTCTAGAGCACGTTGGGTGGCACGGGATACATGCGGACGTGCATTGTCCTGTTGGAACAGCAAGTTCCCTTGCCGGTCTAGGAATGGTAGAACGATGGGTTCGATGACGGTTTGGATGTACCGTGCACTATTCAGTGTCCCCTCGACGATCACCAGTGGTGTACGGCCAGTGTAGGAGATCGCTCCCCACACCATGATGCCGGGTGTTGGCCCTGTGTGCCTCGGTCGTATGCAGTCCTGATTGTGGCGCTCACCTGCACGGCGCCAAACACGCATACGACCATCATTGGCACCAAGGCAGAAGCGACTCTCATCGCTGAAGACGACACGTCTCCATTCGTCCCTCCATTCACGCCTGTCGCGACACCACTGGAGGCGGGCTGCACGATGTTGGGGCGTGAGCGGAAGACGGCCTAACGGTGTGCGGGGCCGTAGCCCAGCTGCATGGAGACGGTTGCGAATGGTCCTCGCCGATACCCCAGGAGCAACAGTGTCCCTAATTTGCTGGGAAGTGGCGGTGCGGTCCCCTACGGCACTGCGTAGGATCCTACGGTCTTGGCGTGCATCCGTGCGTCGCTGCGGTCCGGTCCCAGGTCGACGGGCACGTGCACCTTCCGCCGACCACTGGCGACAACATCGATGTACTGTGGAGACCTGACGCCCCACGTGTTGAGCAATTCGGCGGTACGTCCACCCGGCCTCCCGCATGCCCACTATACGCCCTCGCTCAAAGTCCGTCAACTGCACATACGGTTCACGTCCACGCTGTCGCGGCATGCTACCAGTGTTAAAGACTGCGATGGAGCTCCGTATGCCACGGCAAACTGGCTGACACTGACGGCGGCGGTGCACAAATGCTGCGCAGCTAGCGCCATTCGACGGCCAACACCGCGGTTCCTGGTTTGTCCGCTGTGCCGTGCGTGTGATCATTGCTTGTACAGCCCTCTCGCAGTGTCCGGAGCAAGTATGGTGGGTCTGACACACCGGTGTCAATGTGTTCTTTTTTCCATTTCCAGGAGTGTACAATAAACTTGACGCGATTAAACACTACGTCTTGGCAAAATGTTTCCCCAGTATTCGGCGTCGCCTGATTAAGTGGGATATTTATTCAAAGAAATGTGTCTGTCCTCGGACGTGCATAGCGCGTTCAGTATTCTGATAGATTTTCGCCTGCAAATATTTGCTTCTCATTCCGACGCGACGCCAAGCCAAACAGATCCGCGCAGTATTACATCCGAATTCACGGGCCGCGCTCCGCCGAGTAATGGTGTCATCTGCATGTCTTTACCTCGCGGCTTTGGAAACGTCTTCTCCAATTTTCTCTCTCCCGTAGCTGCTCCGTCGACTTCAATTTCCTGGGAATGCAGCGAGATAGCAGTCAGTTCCCTACTGTTCCAACCAGTCGACGTTAACACATTCAGAAGGCGCACATACATAGGTGTGTTAACGGTAAACAGTGAGGAAAGGCTGTCTTTTAGAAAATATTGTCTTCTATATGCAGGAGTGTATATGAAGGTCCCGGAACTAATGTCTACATAGTACTTGGGCCAGAAAGCGGGCTGAAACTAGAAGTTAATAACAATGAAATTCTAAACTCTGACAGGAATGTTTATTGCGAGTAGGTGAAAGCGAGTGGTGGACGTTTGTTTATAAGAATAAAAAAATGTAGTAATATCCTGCAAGATTAGTATAGACTCTGAATGCGAAATGCTGTCTTGTGACAGCCAGAGCGAGAGCACCAGCAGCAGCGAGTACTGTTTGTATAAAGCGTTTTTGTACTTATTTGCTGCGCTTAGCTTTTAAATAGTTTTTCTGGGAAAACCTAGCGTAGTTTTCGCGTCTCGTATTTCAGTGAGTGTTTCTTGATTATCAGAGTAGCTCATCAGAAGATTATCTTGGGAATTTGTCATCGTATAGGGTAGGGTAAACATAGTCATGTGTAGGGACTGTGGTTGTTGTGAGCGGACGCAAGGAGAATTGGCCACTCTTCGGGGGCAGGTGGAGGCTTTGTCTGTTAGGCTCATCGAGCTCGAGGCGCAGGCGTCGGCTCGTAGTGGCGTTGGGGCAACTGTGGTGAGACCTATGCCTACTTCGGTGGCCTTGGAATCACATGGAACCCCTGATGTCGCTGCGTCTTCCGGCAGTGAGCATCTTACCGGTCAGCCATCACTCCAGGGTGAATGGCGGACAGTGGTGGGCTCGCGCGTGCCTGGCCGAAAGGCGAAGGTGGGATCTGGCCGCGTGGCAGCTGCCTTACCCCTTTCCAGCAGGTACGGGGTGCTTCCTAGTGGTGATGACATCGTTTCCGAGCCACCACAGGATGCCTCGCCTGTTGGGCCAGTGGCCGATTCTCCGGCAAGGTCCCGACAGTCACAGAGGGCGGGCCTATTAGTTATAGGGAGCTCCAACGTTAGGCGGGTTATGGAGCCCCTCAGGAAAATAGCGGGTAGGTCGGGGAAGAATGCCAGTGTGCACTCGGTGTGCTTGCCGGGGGGTCTCGTCCGTAATGTGGAGGAGGCCCTTCCGGCAGCTATTGAACGCACTGGGTGTGACCGGCTGCAGATAGTAGCACATGTCGGAACGAATGACGCCTACCGCTTGGGTTCTGAGGCCATCCTTGGTTCCTTCCGGCGGCTGGCTGATTTGGTGAAGACAACCAGCATCGCACGCGGAGTGCAAGCTGAGCTTAATATCTGCAGCATAGTGCCCAGAGTCGATCGCGGTCCTCTGGTTTGGAGCCGTGTGGAGGGTCTAAACCAGAGGCTCAGACGACTCTGCGACTATAATGGTTGCAAATTCATCGACCTCCGTTATTGGGTGGAGAACTGTAGGGCCCCCCTAGACAGGTCAGGCGTGCACTACACACCGGAAGCAGCTACTAGGGTAGCAGAGTACGTGTGGCGTGCACACGGGGGTTTTTTAGGTTAGAGGGACCCCCCCTTGGGCGAAACGATAAAATACCTGACGGCTTACCAGAGAGGACATTATCATCGTTGATAAAGAACGTCCATCCTCAGAGACCAAAAACAGGAAAAGTTAACGTAATATTGGTAAACTGCAGGAGTATCCAGGGCAAGGTTCCTGAATTAGTATCTCTTATTGAAGGAAATAGTGCGCATATAGTATTAGGAACGGAAAGTTGGTTAAAACCGGAAGTGAACAGTAACGAAATCCTAGACACAGAATGGAATATATACCGCAAGGATAGGATAAACGCCAATGGTGGAGGAGTATTTATAGCAGTAAAGAATTCAATAATATCCAGTGAAGTTATTAGCGAATGCGAATGTGAAATAATCTGGGTTAAGCTAAGTATCAAAGGTGGGTCAGATATGATAGTCGGATGCTTCTATAGACCACCTGCATCAGCAACCGTAGTAGTTGAGCGCCTCAGAGAGAACCTGCAGAACGTCGTGAAGAAGTTTCGTGATCATACTATTGTAATAGGGGGAGACTTCAATCTACCAGGTATAGAATGGGATAGTCACACAATCAGAACTGGAGCCAGGGACAGAGACTCTTGTGACATTATCCTGACTGCCTTGTCCGAGAATTACTTCGAGCAGATAGTTAGAGAACCAACTCGTGAAGCTAACGTTTTAGACCTCATAGCAACAAATAGACCGGAACTTTTCGACTCCGTGAATGTAGAAGAGGGTATCAGTGATCATAAGTCAGTGGTTGCATCAATGACTACAAGTGTAATAAGAAATGCCAAGAAAGGAAGGAAAATATATTTGCTTAACAAGAGTGATAGGGCACAAATCGCAGAATATCTGAGTGACCACCATCAAACGTTCATTTCTGAGGAAGAGGATGTGGAACAAAAATGGAAAAAATTCAGAAACATCGTCCAGTACGCCTTAGATAAGTTCGTACCGACTAAGGTCCAAAGCGAGGGGAAAGATCCACCGTGGTATAACAATCATGTACGAAAGGTACTACGGAAACAAAGAAAGCTTCATCATAGGTTTAAGAGTAGTCGAATCATAGCTGATAAGGAAAAGCTGAACGAAGCGAAAAAGAGCGTAAAGAGAGCAATGAGAGAAGCATTCAACGAATTCGAACATAAAACATTGGCAAACAATCTAAACAAGAACCCTAAAAAGTTTTGGTCATATGTAAAATCGGTAAGCGGATCTAAATCCCCTATTCAGTCACTCGTTGACCGCGATGGCACCGAAACAGAGGACGACCGAAGAAAGGCAGAAATACTGAATTCAGTGTTCCGAAACTGTTTCACTGCGGAAAATCGTAACACGGTCCCTGACTTTAGCCGTCGCACGGACGCCAAAATGGAAAATATTGAAATAAACGATATCGGAATTGAAAAACAACTGCTATCACTTAGTAGCGGAAAAGCATCCGGACCAGACGAGATACCCTTAAGATTCTACAGTGATTATGCTAAAGAACTTGCCCCCTTTCTATCAGCAATTTATCGTAGATCGCTGGAAGAACGTAAAGTACCTAGCGACTGGAAGAAAGCGCAGGTCGTTCCCATTTTCAAGAAGGGTCATAAATCAGATGCGAATAATTATAGGCCTATTTAGCTTACGTCAATCTGTTGTAGAATAATGGAACATGTTTTGTGTTCTCGTATTATGACGTTCTTAGATAATACAAATCTCCTTCATCATAACCAACATGGATTCCGCAAACAGAGATCATGTGAAACTCAGCTCGCCCTATTTGCCCAAGAAATTCACAGTGCCGTAGACACTGGCGAGCAGATTTATGCCGTATTCCTGGACTTCAGGAAGGCATTTGATACGGTTCCGCACTTACGTTTAGTGAAAAAAATACGAGCTTACGGAATATCGGACCAGGTTTGTGATTGGATTCAGGATTTCCTAGAAGAAAGAACACAACATGTCATTCTTAACGGTTCAAAATCTGCAGATGTAGAGGTAATTTCGGGAGTACCGCAAGGAAGCGTGATAGGACCTTTATTGTTTACAATATACATAAATGACTTAGTTGACAACATCGGTAGCTCCGTGAGGCTATTTGCAGATGACACGGTTGTCTACAAGAAAGTAGCAACATCAGAAGACTCGTACGTACTCCAGGAAGACCTGCAGAGGATTAATGCATGGTGCGACAGCTGGCAGCTTTCCCTAAACGTAGATAAATGTAATATAATGCGCATACATAGGGGCAGAAATCCATTCGAGTACGATTATGCCATAGGTGGTAAATCATTGGAAGCGGTAACGACCGTAAAATACTTAGGAGTTACTATCCGGAGCGATCTGAAGTGGAATGATCACATAAAACAAATAGTGGGAAAAGCAGGCGCCAGGTTGAGATTCATAGGAAGAATTCTAAGAAAATGTGACTCATCGACGAAAGAAGTAGCTTACAAAACGCTTGTTCGTCCGATTCTTGAGTATTGCTCATCAGTATGGGACCCTTACCAGGTTGGATTAATAGAAGAGATAGACATGATCCAGCGAAAAGCAGCGCGATTCGTCATGGGGACATTTAGTCAGCGCGAGAGCGTTACGGAGATGCTGAACAAGCTCCAGTGGCGGACACTTCAAGAAAGGCGTTACGCAATACGGAGAGGTTTATTATCGAAATTACGAGAGAGCACATTCCGGGAAGAGATGGGCAACATATTACTACCGCCCACATATATCTCGCGTAATGATCACAACGAAAAGATCCGAGAAATTAGAGCAAATACGGAGACTTACAAGCAGTCGTTCTTCCCACGCACAATTCGTGAATGGAACAGGGAAGGGGGGATCAGATAGTGGTACAATAAGTACCCTCCGCCACACACCGTAAGGTGGCTCGCGGAGTATAGATGTAGATGTAGATGTAGATAATTTGGGTGAAGATAAATGTTAAAGATGGATCAAACATGGTCATCGGATGCTTCTATGGACTGCGTGCCTCAGTGGCGAAACAGCTGAGGGGAAACTAGAAGAATATTTCGCGTAAATTTCCTGGTCATGTTATAGTTTAGGTACAGATTTTGACATAGCAGTTATAGACTGGGAGGCTCAAGTAATTCAGACGGGTAGTAGGGACAGATAATCATGTGTAATTGCTCTAAGTGCCTTATCCCAAAAGTACCTTGAGGAGTCAGAGAACCTACTTGTGAAGATAACATCCTAGACTTGCTGGTGACAGATCCGAAATTTTCGACTAAGCTTAGAACAGTTGATCAGTGATCATAAGGCCGTTGTAGCATCAGTGAATGCGGCTGTAAATAGCAATACTTAGAAAGGCAGGAAGTTCTTTCTGTTTAACAATAGCGACAAGAGACACATTTCAGATTATGTGACATGTCATCACGAAAATTTCGTCTCTAGCATTGACGATGCTGAGCATCCATGGAAAAAGTTCAGCCGGCCGCGGTGGTCTAGCGGTTCTAGGCGCTCAGTCCGGAACCGCGCGACCGCTACGGTCGCAGGTTCGAATCCTGCCTCTGGCATGGATGTGTGTGATGTCATTAGGTTAGTTAGGTTTAAGTAGTTCTAAGTTCTAGGGGACTGATGACCACAGATGTTAAGTCCCATAGTGCCCAGAGCCATTTGAACCATTTTTTGGAAAAAGTTCCAGAGTAGCTTACAATACGCTTTATACAA
Source organism: Schistocerca cancellata (assembly GCF_023864275.1). Lineage (NCBI taxonomy): Eukaryota > Metazoa > Arthropoda > Insecta > Orthoptera > Acrididae > Schistocerca > Schistocerca cancellata. The sequence goes on from NC_064626.1 coordinate 1,251,891,139, forward strand.
GTATGTCCCGAGCATAGCTGAGAGTAACGGAAAAGACACACCGTGGTTTGACAACCGTGTTAGGAAGCCGCTACGAAAGCAAACAGACCATCACTGCAAATTTAAACATGGCAAAAGCCTCACAGATAAACAAAAATTAAACGAAGCCAAAATTAGGGTAAGAAGGGCTTTAAGTGGAGCGTTCAACGAATGCGAATGAAAAACTCTAGCTACCAACTTGATAGAAGGTCCTAACATGTTCTGATCTTATGTTAAATCAGTAAACAGAACTAAGCCATCTGTTCAGATATGGTGACAGTGAAACAGAGAATGACATAGAAAATGACACAGAAAAGTCCGAAGTCGTTTTACAAATCTATTTCACAGAGGAATATCCCATTGTAATTCCTCCTTTAAACCGTCACACAAAAGACAGAATGCTACATATCGAAATAAGTATCCAAGCGATATAAAAGGCCGAAAATCTGCGTTGTAGGGACTAACATGGGTTCCGAAAGCAACGGTCGTGTGAAACACAGCTCGCTCTCATCGCCCACGAGGCCAAGACGTCGTGTTCCTCGACCTCAGAAAGCCATTCTACAGGGCTGTTACAAATGATTGAAGCGGTTTCATAAATTCACTGTAGCTCCATTCATTGACATATGGTCACGACACACTACAGATACGTATAAAAACTCATAAAGTTTTGTTCGGCTGAAGCCGCACTTCAGGTTTCTGCCGCCAGAGCGCTCGAGAGCGCAGTGAGACAAAATGGCGACAGGAGCCGAGAAAGCGTATGTCGTGCTTGAAATGCACTCACATCAGTCAGTCATAACAGTGCAACGACACTTCAGGACGAAGTTCAACAAAGATCCAGCAACTGCTAACTCCATTCGGCGATGGTATGCGCAGTTTAAAGCTTCTGGGTGCCTCTGTAAGGGGAAATCAACGGGTCGGCCTGCAGTGAGCGAAGAAACGGATGAACGCGTGCGGGCAAGTTTCACGCGTAGCCCGCGGAAGTCGACGAATAAAGCAAGCAGGGAGCTAAACGTACCACAGCCGACGGTTTGGAAAATCTTACGGAAGAGGCTAAAGCAGAAGCCTTACCGTTTCGAACTCATTGATGGGGACATGCTGTGCCGAGTGTGGGAGGAACTTGCTTATCGGCTTGATGTCTGCCGAATCACTAAATGTGTACATATCGAACATTTGTGAATGCCTAAAAAAACTTTTTGAGTTTTTGTATGTGTGTGCAAAGCATTGTGAAAATATCTCAAATAATAAAGTTATTGTAGAGCTGTGAAATCGCTTCAATCATTTGTAATAACGCTGTATATAGTTCCCCACTGCCGCCTATTGAACAAAATAGGAGCACATGGAATATCAGAGCAAAAGTGTAACTGGATTGAAGAGTTTGTAGAAAACAGAACAGAGAATGTCATTCTGAATGGACAGAAATCTTCAGACGTAAAAGTAACTCCGTAGATGCAGGAGGGGAGTGTTATAGGACCATTGTTTTTCACAATATATGTGTAAATGACATAATAGTACGGTAAGATAGCTGCATGAGGCTTTTCGTGGCTGGTGCACTTGTATAGAGAGAAGTGGTGACTGCAGAAAATAGTGGGGAAATGCAGGAAGACACGCGGAGGATTGGTGCACGGTGCAGGAAGTGGCAGCTGATCATCAACATAAATGAATGTAACGGATTTCGAATACTTAGACTAAAAGACCTTTTATTGTACTACTTCAAAATCGTAGAACAATCTCTGGAAGGAGTTTGTTTCATAAAAAATACCCAGGAGTCTGCATACGGAGCAATTTGAATTTGGACGATCACACAAAATTAATCGCGAGTAAGGCAGATGCCAGAGGGAGATTTGTTGGAAGAACCCTGATAAAATGTAGTCCATCCACAAATTAGTAACCGAAAGCTTACAAAAAATTCTTTCGATTAACATTTGAATATTGCTCGTCAGTATGGGAGCCGTACCAGATCGGACAGATAGAGGAAACACAGGCAGTCCAAAGAAGAGCAGTCCGTTTCGTTACAAGTTCATTTACTAAGCCAGAAAGCGTCATGGTGAAGCTCAGCCAACTGCAGTGGCGGCAGCTGCAAGAGAGGCTTTCTGCATCACTTTACAGTCTACTGTTGTCCATTGTTAATGTTCCGAGATAGTACATTCCTAGATGAATTGCTTCCTCTTACGTATGTCTCGAGAAAAGTCCATGGAGATTGTAGCCCACACGGAAGTTTACCAGCAACAGTTCTTCACGCAAACCACACACTACCGAATCAGGAAAATGAGGTAGTGACACTCGTACACAAATTACCCTCCGCCACACACTGTAAAGTAGCTCGCGGAGTCAAGATGTAGATGTAGACATGCTACGGCAATCGATGCGGTACTTACAATTTACGATGTCTACATACACGACAAAAGCGAAATTCAACAAAGGTAACCGCAACAAACGTAACTGACGTGAAAGTAGTACATACGTGGATATGCAAATGACTAGTACGAGATTGTCCAAAAATAATGCAACACTTTTTTTTTTCTCAGCTGAAAACAATGCTACAAATGCGAAACGTTGCGTATGTGTTATTTTAAACCTCCTGAGTGAGCGCGGCAAGTTTCCGTCACTTCCGAAAGATAGCGTAGCTGCAGGATAGTTTCAAAATGGCGTCTATAGGTGATGTACGTTACGAGCAACGTGCCCTCATTAAATTTCTCACTGCAGAGAAAGAAACTGTGGGGAATATTGAAAACGCCTGTGCAAAGTCTATGGAGCATCTGCTGTCGACAGGGGTGTAGGTAGTAGCTGGGCACGGAAGGCGATTTCAACAGGAGGCGGTTTGGCAGAGGTCCACGATTTGCAGCGGTCTGGGAGACACACCTGACATGTTGCAGCGAGCTGATGTCATTCGCAAGGACAGACGCATTGCGACTAGGCAGTTGGCGCTGGATCTGTCAATCGCCAAAGGAAGTGTGGATGTAATTGTCCACACTCTTGGATGTTCAAAAGTGTGTGCAAGATGGTTCCCGCGGTGTGTAACGGTGGATCACAAATCGCACAGAAACATTTGTCTCTATTTGTTGCAACGTTTGGAAGATGAGGGCGAGGCCTTCTTGTCCCAGATTGTGACAGGTGGGTTCACCATTTTGAGCCAGAAACAAAACGACAGTCAATGGAATGGCGCCGTTCCCACTCCGCACAGAAAAGAAAAAATTCAAAGCAACTTCTTCCGGCAGTAAGGTCATAATCACCGTGTTCTCGGACTGTGGAAGTGTGGTTCTCATTGATGTGATGCCAAGAGGCAGTACCATTAATTCAGAAGCATATGTCAACACATTAACAAAACTCAAGAAGCGCATGTGGTGACTTCGGCACCACAGCAACCCAGATGGTTTTCTGCAAGACGATAACTCTCGGCCTCATACAAGCCTGACGACTGCTAAACACATCGCAAAGCAGGGTTGGACGTTGTTACCCCATCCACCCTACAGCCCTCACCTAGCCCCCTTGGACTTCCACTTGTTTGGGCCATTATAGGATGCCATTCGTGGTAGACATTTTGAGGAGGATGAGGAGATGATTCACACTGTGAAGCACTGGCTCCGCCACCAGGACAAGGATTGGTACCGACAATGCATACACTCCCGTGTTTCGCGGTGAAGGAAGACCATACAACGAGACAGAAATTACGTGAAAAAAAATAGGATGTGTAGATAGAACACCATTCTATCGTATGTGTAATTCTCATTATGTTCAATAAAGAACTGTTTAAGGAAAAAAGGCGGTGCATTACTTTCTGGGCAACCTTCGTATTTCAGAGCAGCGATACAGGTATGTAGGATATTCACCATTTCGTACACAAAGATAGACTGCGCAGATTATGCAGTGTGTATCTCATTCATAAGTCGGTTGTTTGCGAAAATGTCGCACTATTCGCTACGAAGTAGGATAACGACCGTCAGCATGTGTCCGAATTCGACTCCAGCAGCATCGTGGACCATCACGACTAGGTGCCCAAACATACTGCTCACTCGGCGGTGCAGGTACGGAACGTCCGGTCACGGTCTTTGAGTCAGGATATGGGCTTCTTTGCCGCCAGATCGGTGTGCGCACTGACAGGCACCACAGGCGTCAGCACTTCGACCGTTGCTGCGCCTTCAATGAACGCGCCAGCAGGGAGAGGCGCCGACAATACTGCATCCAGTGATGCCACAGTACAGGAGGGGCCCCGCGTCATACCGGTTCAGCATTCAGAATCGCGATACACGCAGCCGTGTGCGGACATTCCGAGGGGAATGCCATCGTCATACGCCCCAGCTCGTGAGGTGATGTTATACGGTAGTCCTGTCACGGAGTACATTTTGCTTGCAAAAAGCGAGGTAGAAGATTTTATTTTTTTATCTTGTGTATATAATTGAGAGTGTGTTGAATCCAAGTTTTCGACCTCCCAAACCCTCGAGGCAACTCTTTGCGACCAAAAAAACAAGAAATTTTGTGCACTATTTTCAGCTTTTCGCACATTACTCGGAACTGTGCATGCTACTGAAAATCTGAATATGTTAGCATTTTTTTTCTTTTTTTTGGGGGGGGGGGGTTATCAGTCTTTTGACTGAATTGGTGCTATCCGCCACGAATTCCTTTCCTGTGCTAACCTGTTCATCTCAGAGTAGCACTTGCAGCCTATGTCCTCAATTATTTGCTGGATGTATTCCAAGCTCTGTGTTCCTCTACAGTTTTGCCCTCTACAGCTCCCTCTAGTACCATGGAAGTCATTCCCTCATGTCTTAACAGATGTCCTACCATCCTGTTACTTCTCCTTATCACTGTTTCCCATATATTCCTTTCCTCTCCGAATCTGCACAGGACTTCCTCACTCCTTACCTTATCAGTCCACCTAATTTTCAACATCCGTCTGTAGCACCACATTTCAAATGCTTCGATTTTCTTCTGTTCCGGTTTTCCCACAGTCCATGTTTCACTATCGTACAATGCTGTACTTCAGACGTACCTTCTCAGAAATTTCTTCCTGAAATTAAGGCGGATATTTGATATTAGTAGACTTCTCTTAGCCAGGAATGCCCTTTTTGCCGTAGCTAGTCTGCTTTTGATGTCCTCCTTGTTCCGTCCGTCACTGGTTATTTTACTGCTTAGGTAGCAGAGTGGCGAACGGCCTTGACGCAGCGGTAACACCGTTTCCCATCAGATCACCGAAGTTAAGCGCTGTCGGGCTGGGCTAGCACTTGGGTGGGTGACCATCCGATCTGCCGAGCGCTGTTGACAAACGTGGTGCACACAGCCCTTGTGAGGCAAACTTCAGGGCTATTACAAATGATTGAAGCGATTTCATAAATTCACTGTACCTCCATTCATTGACATATGGTCACGACACACTACAGATACGTAGAAAAACTCATAAAGTTTTGTTCGGCTGAAGCCGCACTTCAGGTTTCTGCCGCCAGAGCGCTCGAGAGCGCAGTCAGACAAAATGGCGACAGGAGCCGAGAAAGCGTATGTCGTGCTTGAAATGCACTCACATCAGTCAGTCATAATAGTGCAACGACACTTCAGGACGAACTTCAACAAAGATCCACCAACTGCTAACTCCATTCGGCGATGGTATGCGCAGTTTAAAGCTTCTGGATGCCTCTGTAAGGGGAAATCAACGTGTCGGCCTGCAGTGAGCGAAGAAACGGTTGAACGCGTGCGGGCAAGTTTCACGCTTAGCCCGCGGAAGTCGACGAATAAAGCAAGCAGGGCGCTAAACGTACCACAGCCGACGGTTTGGAAAATCTTACGGAAAAGGCTAAAGCAGAAGCCTTACCGTTTACAATTGCTACAAGCCCTGACACCCGATGACAAAGTCAAACGCTTTGAATTTTTTGCGCGGTTGCAACAGCTCATGGAAGAGGATGCGTTCAGTGCGAAACTTGTTTTCAGTGATGAAGCAACATTTTTTCTTAATGGTGAAATGAACAGACGCAATGTGCGAATCTGGGCGGTAGAGAATCCTCACGCATTCGTGCAACAAATTCGCAATTCACCAAAAGTTAACGTGTTTTGTGCAATCTCACGGTTTAAAGTTTACGGCCCCTTTTTCTTCTGCGAAAAAACGTTACAGGACACTTGTATCTGGACATGCTGGAAAATTGGCTCATGCCACAACTGGAGACCGACAGCGCCGACTTCATCATGGTGCTCCACCGCACTTCCATCATGATGTTCGGCATTTCTTTAAACAGAAGATTGGAAAACCGATGGATCGGTCGTGGTGGATATCACGATCAGCAATTCATGTCATGGCCTCCACGCTCTCCCGACTTAACCCCCATGCGATTTCTTTCTGTGGGGTTATGTGAAAGATTCAGTGTTTAAACCTCCTCTACCATGAAACGTGCCAGAACTGCGAGCTCGCATCAACGATGCTTTCGAACTCATTGATGGGGACATGCTGCGCCGAATGTGGGAGGAACTTGATTATCGGCTTGATGTCTGCCGAATCATTAAAGGGGCACATATCGAACATTTGTGAATGCCTAAAAAAACTTTTTGAGTTTTTGTATGTGTGTGCAAAGCATTATGAAGATATCTCAACTAATAAAGTTATTGTAGAGCTGTAAAGTCGCTTCAATCATTTGTAATAACCCTGCACTTAATTGAGAACTGACATACGGCCGGGAGAGCGGTATGCTGACCACATAGCCCTCCATATCCGCATCCAATGACGCCTGTGGGCTGAGGGTGACACGGCGGCTGGTCGGTACCGTTGGGCCTTCACGGCCTGTTCGGGAGGAGTTTAGTTTAGTTTTAGCAGAATACCTCAACTTCATCTACAGTACTTCGTGACCATCGATCCTGATATTAAGTTTCTTGCTGTTTTCATTTCTGCTACTTCTCATTACCTTCGTCTTCTTCGATTTACTCTCAATCCATACTCTGTACTCATTAGAGTGTTCATTCTATTCAGCAGATCATGTAGTTCTTCTTCACTTTCACTGAGGATAGCAATGTCATCAGAGAGTAGTATCATTGATATCCTGTTACCCAAAATGAAAAAAACATTATATTTTGCGTCGAATGAGCTACTTAAATATCGAAATCAGTGCAGCAGTTTGGCAGTAATCAGTTGTCAAAGTTCATTCATTTTTATCAACCAGGCTAAAAAGTCGTCATGCCGGTAACTCAAAAACGGCTACTTCGAGTGAAAAATGTCAAGTTATCAGAGTTGTAGAGCACGAAATTTCGTGTTACAAAATCATCTAGTTTTTCAGATTTAGACACTATTATGCGTTCGTAGACTTGAAAGCTGAGGTAATTCCAGTTTGTTGTTTTCAATTTAAAGTTATTCAGTGAAATGTAATTTCCAGTGGAAAGACTGGTCTCTAATAAGTACATATGCGTTTTGTATGTTTATCTCTGTAATTTCTTTCATCCGTGTCTACTTTTATTCGTTTTTATCCATGTCTTAACTGCTAACAGTTGGTTGCTAAAATGAAAACTAAGTACATAGTAATGGTAAATACGCATTTACATATGAGGAATATAAATATTTTGTGCAAATGAACAAATAAAAGAGCATGACAACATAAAACATTTAATTATCAGAGATTAACATTTTATTAAATTTCACTTCTATCGAGATCGTTTCGGAGACTGCGACAGGTCACGGTGCAGCATCCGATTTCAGCATATATTGCGGCAGCTTCACACTTCCTCGTCCTGGAATATATTTTCTATCTCTTCCTCATCCTTGTCGAGCCCCATTTCTAAAGCGTTCTGGTAAGATAAGCCACAACAGTGTTTGCACGTCGAGGAACAGTTCATTCTAGATTTGCAACATCCACATAGTGATGCAAACTCTGTTTTTCATCGGGACTGCTACGGTCGCAGGTTCGAATCCTGCCTTGGGCATGGGTGTGTGTGACGTCCTTAGGTTAGTTAGGTTTAAGTAGTTCTAAGTTCTAGGAGACTTATGACCTAAGATGTTGAGTCCCATAGTGCTCAGAGCCATTTGAACCATTTTTTTTTTGTTTTTTTGTTTTTCATGCGAAGGAAACAATCTTCAGCAGCGTGTGCGGTGCCGCATCTTTCGTCATCGTCACAGTAACCAAGCATGATAAGTTTTTTTTCCAGCCCCACTGTCAGTGTTCTTCCCCAGCTACGACTGTACCTGATGGCAGGATCAGAATGGGCGCCGCCTCGCTGCACCGGATGTTGGCGGTAGCCAGTCATGTTTTATAAAGATTTTCTAGTGGAAGTTGGAATTCCTATGCAGTGCTAACGTCAGCGGTTCCACCGCCTGTGCTATTAAGCTTGAGAGACTGAGGCCTTAACAAATTCAGCCGCTCGCACTTTGAGGTGTAGTGGTTGCTCCGTAATACCTCCACTCTCAGATATCCTCATGAGCAAAAAAACTAAGTGGTTCTTGCGGGGAACTTCTCCTGTGCGACTGCAGCATTTCTATCTTCATCGAAAATGATATCTGATGAACAACCTGGTCTCTTTAAACGGCGAGATCTTTCAAAAGACTTTGTTGCCCTTTGTAATGCATCACTTGGGCAGACAAAAATGCAGAATATGAACGTTTTCTTTCCCGACCAACATTCTTGTCAGACACAGCTTTGCAGGGAGAGACTGCAATGATTCCACCCATGAAATGGAAAGTATTCAACCCGTCAATGGTGCAGATGTTAAAATCAGCGTTATCAAGAGATGAGCTGAATGAATCCTTCATTGGTCATGTTAGGTTGCTCAGGTCGTGCTGTCGAGGAAGCTTCCGTATGAGGAGCTGTGAATCCAGTTGCACCAAGAGCTCGTCTACAAGTCTTGATATGAATCTTTTGTACATGAATGTACCGAGCCCAATCAATAGTGAAGATAGATATGATCGTGGCCTTACTGCAGAAATCACTGCATGTGACAAAGCAACAAACTTTTTTTCTAATTATCTAGAATTCATCGTTTGCTTTTCAAAATCAACGACTCAAAGAAATGAAGCAATAATTCAGGGCTCACTGACTGGAAATCTGTCAAGAAATCATCAGGTGGGAGGTACTGCGATGTGTCATAGGCTAGTGTACAGATGTCCTCAAGAAATATATCTGCAACAGCGCGTACAATTCTCAGACGCTCTTCTCGTGGATCCGATAGCGTGCTGTGATAGAAACTATCAAACAGTTTCTTATAGAGTGTACTTTTGAAACACACTACTGTGCTATTTTTATACCTGTCAACAATCGTAATTTCTTCACCATACTTCCGAAGCGTCGAGTTTTTATGGTCCTTAATTTTGCCTCCCCTACAAAGTAAACTAGCACTCTTCTAATTGTTCGATGTAGGAAGTAATCATTTCGGTTGCTTCATCTGTCTGTGTAGATCCAGGACTTTCTTGTTATCCTACACCCCTGACTGGCCGGTGAAATTCCCCCTGAGAAAACCTATGATATTGAGCATTTTTAGTACAAAGGATCTCATCACAATTACGTTCCAACACTTCGCGAGGCGAGCCATTATCTCACTTTTCAGCAACCCCAATAACACTATCTGTTGATTAAAGTTTCATCACTTTAAGAACAACATTTTGCTTTGCATAGAAAAGTCTTCTACGTATCTCCTAATCAGCATCAATTTCCTCACCATAATAAAAGCTCTATTTATTAAAATGAAATGCTTTTCCAAAAACGATCTAATCAATTCTGGGTTACAGTACTGCTTCGGACAAGCACTGGGCAGAATGAGATTTTCACTCTGTAACGGAGTGTGCGCTGGAAATATCCCTCAGGCTGTGACTAAGCCATGTCTCTGCCATACCCTTTCTTTCAGGAGTGCTAGTTCTGCAAGGTTCGCAGGAGAGCTTCTGTAAAGTTGGGAAGGTAGGAGACGAGGTACTGGCGGAAGTAAAGATGTGAGGACGGGGCGTCAGTCGTGCTTGGGTAGCTCAGTTGGTAGAGCACTTGCCCGTGAAAGGCAAAGGTTCCGAGTTCGAGTCTCGGTCCACACACAGCTTTAATCTGCCAGGAAGTTTCAATCACTAGGCACTTCAGCTTCAGCCAGACCACTCAATAACTTACAATGTGCAGCGATTTTTTCCATCCTTACTGGATTGTAGTAGCGTTTCCAATCCTTTCTGTTTCTCTTTAACCATATCACCATCTGCTAAATTGCTGTCACATATAAAACATACCTCTACACAATCTGGAGCACACATTTTAAATGTACTGATGGCACATCGAAAGTAAATTCAATCAAGGAACGAGAATTCTGCAACACACAATGAGTTTTGAATGCGTCCCTCGCACAACATATGAAGACTGGGCGCGTCTAACAATTGAACAATGACAAAGAAATGGGGGGATGATAGTCTCAGCTGTTCACCACATGACAATCTGTACCCGAAGGTGGACCAGGTTTATGTTTTCCCATTGGAAATTCAATTTCATTGAATAATTTTGACTTACGAAAAACGAAGAAACGGAATTATTTTGACTTACAAGTGTATGAAAGCTTAATAGTGCCTAAAAGCGAAAAACTAGATGATTTTTAACATGAAATTTAATGCTTTACAATTCTGATAACTGGGCATTTTTCAGTTGCATTTGCTATTTTTGAGTTACAGGCGTTGGAGTCATCTGTTTAGCTAAGCTGGTAAAAGTGAATGAACTTCAACAACTGATTATGGCCAAATGGCTGCACCGATTTTGACATTTAAACAGATCATTCGACCCAAAATTTAATGCTCTTTCATTTTCAGCAATATGTGAAAATCTGAAATAAGTGCTCAAAATTTGTTGGTTTTTTGGTCAAAAAATACAGACAATGTAGATGTAGAAATAATATAGTGATATATAATTTGACAGCCACTAAGTGTTGCAACAAATGGGATACAGTTATAGAACTTCACTCGTTCCCGAGTGAAGAGTACAAGTCGGTCGACTCTGGGGTACATACTTATTGGTTATTTCGTTTTAAGGGTTGGTAAAATTTTAGGCTGTCATTGGTGGACAGGGGAAGTCTGGAGGAGGGGCTTGGTTTGGAAGGGGTGAATGGGAGAGACGCATGTCTTAGGACAGAGGCAAGTGGCGTCATGACACCATGCATTTGCACCTATCCCTGTATGTAGCCAACCTGGGAGACTCTTCTCCAGTACTAGCTGTGTGGGATGCGGCCCTCAAAGTATATTGCTCTCCTATACGCCAGGCTCGCTTCAAACCTCTCCTCAAATCGTTCTGGAAATCTGCCAACTTACAGGCAACAACTGTAGGGGCACAGTCACCCACGCGACGCAGGCAGAGACTTGATTCCCCATAACAGACCACAATAAGACCACGGCAAACCAGCTGCCACAGAACATTGCCACGTCTGCACCTACGCTCATTTCCTAAGGATAGGATTGAGTTAGGACTAAACTTATGACTGCAAGACACGAGAAATATTAAAGAGTAATCACATTTATTGAAGTGACTGAAAATCTCCTCATGTACTTGTAATCGCTCAGATGATACAAGCAGATAACGAGCATAGTTGATAAAAATACAGCACTGCCCATGCACATTGGTTTCTGAACTGAATCGCGATTTTTGCACTAACCACGCCAAATAACGAGAGACTCGCTCAGCGGTTCCGTCCACCAGGCAAAATGTTAACTCCGGCTGCCGTCAGTCAGATTGTTTTAATATTTTAATATCGCAAGCTAATCACGTTAGCGCAAATAATTACCGACGTGACACAGTTTTCATCTAAATTAGAGTAAAATGAACGCAAAACGTAATTATGATCTGTTCGTGTAATTTAAAATGCGGCGCCAAATTAATTTTCGTTATTAATGAACACGAAGCTCCTGATCACCTACTGCGCTGTGGATAATGGCTGTCAGGTGACATTTCTCGCCACGTAACGCAGGCTGAGGCTTCGGCGCGAAACGCGACGAATGATAAACATTCCAGTCCTCTGGAACGGTTAATATCAGTTCAGCAGAACAGCTACTATCCGGATTTAAGGTACAAAATATAACGTTTTCTGCTGTTCTTGCCAAATGTGTGTTTCGTTTGTAGCTGGTGTAGCAAAGCTTAATGACCGTGTTAATGTCGAGCTAAACTGTTCTTATAAGGAATATCGACAGCTCTTGATACCCCTTGTGTATCAAAATCGTAATACAGGGTGATTCAAAAAGAATACCACAACTTTAAAAATGTGTATTTAATGAAAGAAACATAATATAACCTTCTGTTATACATCATTACAAAGAGTATTTAAAAAGGTTTTTTTTTTCACTCAAAAACAAGTTCAGAGATGTTCAATATGGCCCCCTCCAGACACTCGAGCAATGTCAACCCGATACTCCAACTCGTTCCACACTCTCTGTAGCATATCAGGCGTAACAGTTTGGATAGCTGCTCTTATTTCTCGTTTCAAATCATCAATGGTGGCTGGGAGAGGTGGCCGAAACACCATATCCTTAACATACCCCCATAAGAAAAAATCGCAGGGTGTAAGATCAGGGCTTCTTGGAGGCCAGTGATGAAGTGCTCTGTCACGGGCTGCCTGGCGGCCGATCCATCGCCTCGGGTAGTTGACGTTCAGGTGCTTGAACCAATTTCAGACGATAAGGTTTCATAACTAACCTTTTTCGTAGGACTCCCCATACAGTTAACTGTGGAATTTGCAGCTCTCTGCTAGCTCTGCGAGTCGATTTTCCTGGGCTGCGAACAAATGCTTGCTGGATGCGTGCTACATTTTCATCACTCGTTCTCGGCCGTCCAGAACTTTTCCCTTTGCACAAACACCCATTCTCTGTAAACTGTTAATACCAACGTTTAATACACCACCTATCAGGAGGTTTAACACCATACTTCGTTCGAAATGCACGCTGAACAACTGTCGTCGATTCACTTCTGCCGTACTCAATAACACAAAAAGCTTTCTGTTGAGCGGTCGCCATCTTAGCATCAACTGACGCTGACGCCTAGTGATCAGCGCCTCAAGCGAACAAATGTACAACTAAATGAAACTTTATAGCTCCCTTAATTCGCCGACAGATAGTGCTTAGCTCTGCCTTTTGTCGTTGCAGAGTTTTAAATTCCTAAAGTTGTGGTATTCATTTCGAATCACCCTGTATATTGCAAAACGTAGATGCACATTAAACCGTAATCTACTCCAGTAATCTTCTTATGTTTTAAAGTTAACTGTAACTGGGACTGGTTGTGAAATTCACTGTCACTTATTGTTACTTATCACATAACAACACAAAACAGGCCTTCGAAAATAACTGCACAACACTTTTAAGAGAGTTTCATGTCAACATCTTCATATAGGTTTTACGATGTTTCCCTCTATTCATTCTGGAAAATGCCTGACCTGCTGCTTCAAATAGTTTGTAACAATCCGATCTTCTGTACCCATTTTCAGTAATCACGAAATCGATTGGACATTATGTAGCAATCTTCCAAATTTCACTCACAGCTGTTCTGCGTGAATGTCATGGTCTCGACATTCTCTGCTGAGCAATAAAAGTAACAATACCAGTTCCACATCTACATCTGCATGCGTACTCTCCAAGCCACAATACGGTGGATGCTAGAAGGTACATTCTACCATTGGTCTTCCTTTTCCTGGCTCACTCTTAATTCCTTTACCTGTCTGACTCTTAAATGCAGCGATTGTCTACATGCTTCTGTACGGGCCGTGATTCGTCTCGTCGACGTGGTCATTACGCGAGATGTACAGGGTGTTTCAAAAATGACCGGTATATTTGAAACGGCAATAAAAACTAAACGAGCAGCGATAGAAATACACCGTTTGTTGCAATATGCTTGGGACAACAGTACATTTTCAGGCAGACAAACTTTCCAAATTACAGTAGTTACAATTTTCAACAACAGATGGCGCTGCAAGTGATGTGAAAGATATACAAGACAACGCAGTCTGTGGGTGCGCCATTCTGTACGTCGTCTTTTTGCTGTAAGCGTGCGCTGTTCACAACGTGCAAGTGTACTGTAAACAACATGGTTTATTCCTTAGAACAGAGGATTTTTCTGGTGTTGGAATTCCATCGCCTAGAACGCAGTGTTGTTGCAACAAGACGAAGTTTTCAACGGAGGTTTAATGTAACCAAAGGACCGAAAAGCGATACAATAAAGGATCTGTTTGAAAAATTTCAACGGACTGGGAACGTGACGGATGAACGTGCTGGAAAGGTAGGGCGACCGCGTACGGCAACCACAGAGGGCAACGCGCAGCTAGTGCAGCAGGTGATCCGACAGCGGCCTCGGGTTTCCGTTCGCCGTGTTGCAGCTGCGGTCCAAATGACGCCAACGTCCACGCATCGTCTCATGCGCCAGAGTTTACACCTCTATCCATACAAAATTCAAACGCGGCAACCCCTCAGCGCCGCTACCATTGCTGCACGAGAGACATTCGCTAACGATATAGTGCACAGGACTGATGACGGCGATATGCATGTGGGCAGCATTTGGTTTACTGACGAAGCTTATTTTTACCTGGACGACTTCGTCAATAAACAGAACTGGTGCATATGGGGAACCGAAAAGCCCCATGTTGCAGTCCCATCGTCCCTGCATCCTCAAAAAGTACTGGTCTGGGCCGCCATTTCTTCCAAAGGAATCATTGGCCCATTTTTCAGATCCGAAACGATTACTGCATCACGCTATCTGGACATTCTTCGTGAATTTGTGGCGGTACAAACTGCCTTAGACGACACTGCGAACACCTCGTGGTTTATGCAAGATGGTTCCCGGCCACATCGCATGGCCGACGTCTTTAATTTCCTGAATGAATATTGCGATGATCGTGTGATTGCTTTGGGCTATCCGAAACATACAGGAGGCGGCGTGGATTGGCCTCCCTATTCGCCAGACATGAACCCCTGTGACTTCTTTCTGTGGGGACACCTGAAAGACCAGGTGTACCGCCAGAATCCAGAAACAATTGAACAGCTGAAGCATTACATCTCATCTGCAAGTGAAGCCATTCCGCCAGACACGTTGTCAAAGGTTTCGGGTAATTTCATTCAGAGACTACGCCATATTATTGCTACGCATGGTGGATATATGGAAAATATCGTACTATAGAGTTTCCCAGACCGCAGCGCCATCTGTTGTTGAAAATTGTAACTACTGTAATTTCGAAAGTTTGTCTGCCTGAAAATGTACTGTTGTCCCAAGCATATTGCAACAAACGGTGTATTTCTATCGCTGCTCGTTTAGTTTTTATTGCCGTTTCAAATATACCGGTCATTTTTTAAACACCCTGTATGTTGGTACCAGTAGGATCGTTCTGCAGTCTGTCGGAAATACCATTTCTCTAAACTTTCCAAACAGTGTTCCGACGAATGAAAGTCTTCGTCCCTCCAACAATTCCCAATTGAGTTCATGAAGCACTTCCATAACACTCACGTGTTGATCGAACGAACCGCAAACAAACATGGCAGCACGTCTCTAAATTGCATCGGTGTCTTCCATTAATTTGGCCTGGTGGGGATTCCGAACGCTCGAGCGCCGCTCAAGAATGAATCATACAATTGTTTCATACACAGTTTCCTTTATTTGTACATTCGTAGAGTTCTCACAACAAAAATCAAAGTCCGCCATTCACTTACACCGCAACCGAACTTACATGTTGTTTCAGTTCATCTTGCTTTGTAACATTATGCCAAGATTTTTAACAGAACTCTGTCAAGCAGTAGACCACTGATACTGTATTTTAACATTATTTGGTTATTTTTCCTACTCATCTACATTACCTTATATTTTTCCACATTTAGAGCAAGCTAATATTCATCACATCGAACAGAAGTTCCTTGTAACGAGGAGAGGGTCTGTCATGTTGGTCACCGATTTTGAGCAAGCTTTTCAAGGTCATTTCATACTGAATATAAAAGGGCATGTGTCACGCCTTTTACTAGACTCACCCTAGTTTTTGAAAACATCAATGTCAAAGTTGATGACGGAAAATCATATATTCAATGTTATACATCGAAAGATGGTGTAAAACAAACATTTTTATTGATACAACATGGGATTCTACATTTACATCTACATCCATACTCCGCAAGCCACCTGACGGTGTGTGGCGGAGGGTACCTTGAGTACCTCTATCGGTTCTCCCTTCTATTCCAGTCTCGTATTGTTCGTGGAAAGAAGGAATGTCGGTATGTCTCTGTATGGGCTCTAATCTCTCTGATTTTATCCTCATGGTCTCTTCGTGAGATATACGTCGGAGGGAGCAATATACTGCTTGACTCTTCGGTGAAGGTATGTTCTCGAAACTTTGACAAAAGCCCGTACCGAGCTACTGAACGTCTCTCCTGCAGAGTCTTCCACTGGAGTTTATCTATCATCTCCGTAACGCTTTCGCGATTACTAAATGATCCTGTAACGGAGCGCGCTGCTCTCCGTTGGATCTTCTCTATATCTTCTATCAACCCTATCTGGTACGGATCCCACACTGCTGAGCAGTATTCAAGCAGTGGGCGAACATGCGTACTGTAACCTACTTCCTTTGTTTTCGGATTGTATTTCCTTAGGATTCTTCCAATGAATCTCAGTCTGGCATCTGCTTTACCGACGATCAACATTATATGATCATTCCATTTTAAATCACTCCTAATGCGTACTCATAGATAATTTATGGTATTAACTGCTTGCAGTTGCTGACCTGCTATTTTGTAGCTAAATGATAAAGGATCTATCTTTCTGTGTATTCGCAGTACGTTACACTTGTCTACATTGAGATTCAACTGCCATTCCCTGCACCATGCGTCAATTCGCTGCAGATCCTCCTGCATTTCAGTACAATTTTCCATTGTTACAACCTCTCGATACACCACAGCATCATCTGCAAAAAGCCTCAGTGAACTTCCGATGTCATCCACCAGGTCATTTATGTATGTTGTCAATAGCAACGGTCCTATGACACTCCCCTGCGGCACACCTGAAATCACTCTTACTTCGGAGGACTTCTCTCCATTGAGAATAACATGCTGCGTCCTGTTATCTAGGAACTCCTCAATCCAATCACACAATTGGTCTGATAGTCCATATGCTCTTACTTTGTTCATTCGAAGTTAATAATGTTCGAATTGTTAACGTTTTTGTGTAGCGTGAGTATCCGCCGTTTTGCACGTCTAGCGGAGCGAGGTCGGCGGTCGAGGCGTCGAGCCATTTAACTACGTAACCACTGGCTCATGTTCGATTCTTGGCTGTCGCTTTTTCCGTTGTATCTGACAATATTCTGGTAACCAGAATACATTTCTTTGGCTTTTTTTATATAAAAGTCTGGAGGAGTGATTAATATTGTAACAAGTATACATAACGTACCGACATTTTCTTTCTCATACACGACGCGCTACGATAGGACTTTTGTAGATGACGATGCACAGCCGACCCGTACCGTGAAAGTGACACCCCCGAAATGTATCTCTCTTTTTCATCCGTGTGACTTTCACCTTTTCCGACAGGTAGAGAATTTCATCTCACGACTTCAGAGCCATTCGACATCACAGAAAAGCAGAGAATTACGACACAGGGCGGACGCGATGCTATCAAAACTCACGCGTTTGGTCCATAACCAGTTATCCGCGCCTGTGCCTGTCATTCATGATATGCTTTTATACGCTTGGAACCCTTCTAAATTGACATCTGATACATCTGTTTTTAGCGGCTTGAATGAGATATGTATTCCACGAACAATGTACCGGAAAACACGTCAATGCGGGGAGATTTCGTTCGTGTGTTCCGCACGGTATGAGAAATTTTATGTTTTGGCTGTTTCTACGAGTATTTTCACCCCACTGACTGACTCACGAATAGGGGATCAGTTAGGATTACACATTAATACGGTTCAGGTTTATTTTTTTACTACATATCACGATGAAAATAACTGTCAACAGATTACATATTTTTATTTCAGTATTAATAATACCTCACGATGTTTTACTTCAAACAAATGCAAAAAAAAGGATCAGGTAAACCAAAAAAGTCAAATGAAGAAACGCGACAACCAAGAATCGAATAGGGACCGGTGTTCTGGTAGCTTAATTTCTTGACCGCTCGACCGTCAACCACGCTTTGCCATACGTACTCGTATAGAATGACGGGTACCCGAACTACACCATGAAAACACGAAAACATTAATAAGCACACCGTCTTCAGGCCGCAAAGTGGCCCATTGGGACCATCCGACAGCCGTGTCATCCTCAGCTGAGGATGCGGATGGGAGGGGCGTGTGGTCAGCACACCACTCTCCCGGTCGTTATGATGGTTTTCTTTGATCGGAGCCGCTACTGTTCGGTCGAGTAGCTCCTCAATTGGCACCCCGAAAAATGGCAAAAGCGCATGGCTGCCCGGACGGTCACCCATCCAAGTGTCGGTCACGCCCGACAGTACTTAATTTCGGTGATGTGACGGGAACCGGTGTTTCCACTGCGGCAAGACCGTTGCCGTAAACTTTAATAATTCGAACATTATTATCTTTGATCCTCATATTATATTAAGGGGCTCCGGAAAGGCTCAAAATCATGAAAAGTTCAATTTTTACTTTTTGCGTTTTCTGAATCTGCAGACTATTACCTTTTAATAGATATATAATTTATTCAATTCCGAAGACTACAACTATTTTTAAATTTTTTTTTGAAATGTGTTCTACATGGGCGTGACCCACTGTGGCACTGTTAAACTGCTGTAAGGTGCAAGGTATTTAGAAATATGGGAATGAAGATAGGTTCTAACATGGTACGAGCGATGCTTGCTTTAGACAAGGAACGCCTTCGGGCTGCAGACAGGGCTGTAAAGAGTCTAGAAATAAAAGCAAGAGTAAACAGGAGGAGGAACAAGAGGAAGCTGGAGGAGGAGTTTGCAGAGGATGAAGATAATCCATCCTATGGACCTGGAATGCACTAAAAAGTTAATCCAATCTTTGTCGCTCGATTCCCAAAACTTTTATTTTCTCATACTAATTACATGTTTTCTAAGGATCTTCCAAACATATTTGTTTCAAACTTCCAGTAAATGTTACACAGTGCCTTCTGCATAATTTAACACAGCCTTTTTCCAAAAAACTGTATATTTTTGAATATATAAATAAAAAATTGCAAAAAAATGTTGTGAATTTTCATTACAATTGAAAAAAAATCATCTTTAATAACTGAACTAAAATTTTGTAAAATCCCTGTGTTAAGTTGTAGCCCATATTCCAATAAATAATTTGTAAAAAGTTCAAGTTCCTACCTCAAATACTTTGTGAGGAAAGATGTAATTTTATAAGCGTTATTTTAACATTTCAAGTATAGGGCGTTCCGGAGCCCCTTAATAAAAATATTTGTTTTTAGGCGATTTTTCGACGTAAAGCATTGAAAATACGATTTACCGTCATCACCTTCAACATCGTTTTTCTTTAATTTGGGAGTGTCTTGAAAAAAGCTGAAACACCACGTCCTTACGAACCTTGATCAGATCCGGTGACCCGCATGCCAGCCCCCGCCCCCCCTCCTCCTTATCCCCGCCCCCTTATGAGTTATCCCGTAACATCCTACAAGCTACCACAACGTCGACACTTTTCCCGTACAATGCACCGTCATCAGCAAACAGACCACATTGCTGCTCGCTCTGCCAGATGGTTTCAGTACACAGAGAACAAGACCGGTCCTTTCGCATTTCCCATAGCATCCTGACGCTACCTTTGTTCCCGATGAACACTCGCCGTCCAGGTCAATGAGGACTCTATTAACTAAAAAGTCCTGCAGCCATTCACATACCTGGAAACCTAATCCTTATGCTCGGACCTCCGTTAACTGTCTGCAGTGGAACTTTGTGTCAACTGCTTTCCGGAATTGTTGCCTTGGCACTTCTTGTTAGTGTGCGTGGACGCTGTGCACACACGGAGACCACGCCCAGCTTGTTTTGTCGGCGGTAAGGGCGCGGACACGGGCCGAACATCCCCAGGTCAGTTTTTGTTTCGGACGGCGGTGGAGAGTCATTAGGGAAATGCCGCGCTCTCGCGAACGCAGAGGTTCTTGCCGCAGTACCAAGAGCGTAACCGGCCACAGCTGAACAAGACAGCTGGGTAATTTCCAGTTACGTGAGGCTAACAGTGTTTTAAGTGAAAGTCATATCCATAATGGTAAAGTAAGGTATTTCAAAAAATGGATGAAGCTGCTCTGAGCACTATGGGACTTAACTGCTGTCGTCATCAGTCCCCTAGAACTTAGAACTACTTAAACCTAACTAACCTAAGGACATCACACACTGAAACGTCCCCTTAGAACATTTATACACGACTGTGCTTAAACTGACACACAATATTTATAGCGCAACGCAATCTGACTATCAAAGATCCCTGCAAAAGAATGGCCCTGAGTAACATTAAACTATACCTTTCAGAAATCACTTACCTCACAAAAATCTTCATTACTCGAACTACTGCAATACAGCGAGCGCCACTACTGCCAGCTAAATAAAAGATTCAAACTACGGAAGGCACTAACTACTGATAGGGATAGTTAGCAAATGAAAGATATTAATAGAGAACAAACAATGTATTTGCCTTAATAGTCATAATATATATAGCAGTTCATGACAAATTACAAAACTCCATCTCTCTCCCCACATCCACCACTGCTGGCGGCTCACCTCCAACTGCGCAACGCTACGCGCTGTTCACAACCAGCTGCCGCTGCCCAACACTACAATGGCAGACAACAATGCAAACTAGCACACAGAGCGCTACGTAACGTTTCCAATAAGAAAACATAAACAGCCTACTTACAACACATCCATGCCCGAGGCAGGATTCGAACCTGCGACCATAGCGGTCACGCTGATCCAGACTGTAGCGCCTAGAACCCCACGGCCACTCCGGCCGGCCTAAGGTATTTCGTCACGAGAGTACCACAACTTCATATATTCTAAGAAAATATTCTTTCCGTAGTCTGTCCGTAACACTCTAGAATCTTAAAATAAACTTTTCCGAAATTCATGCCCAGTTAAGCTAGTTTCGAATCCACTAAACGTCAATGGGTAATGATGCTGGGTGGTTATTATTGAAGTGCAGCTATTCACAAAGGACCAAAGTGTGGGCTCTAATTATTTTATGGCAGCGAAACTTGGTAGATATTCTAATGCATTAATTCTGAACCCATTTACGCTAGAAAAAGTATTAGTTACAATTTTGGCCACTAGGTGCACATCTGAAGCGATGATGCAAGAAACACATAGTGAAATGTTTCCATACGAAATGGATTAGGATCTTGGGCAGTAAAGGTGAAACAAGTAAGAAAGGCATAATGTTGATTTTATTATTAACCGTAACTTACACAATTTGTTCATTATGAGCCTCGGAGACACCGATGAGGTGCTGTACAGCGCCAGATTAGCACCTGGTGGCCAAAATGGGAACTAATTTTTCTTCCAGCATAAATCGATTCCCATTAACGCATTAGCATATCTACCACGTTTTGCTGCCATACAATAATTATAACCCACACTGGGCCCCTGTGAATTGTTGGTGTCTTCAGTCCAGAGACTGGTTTGCTGCAGCTCTCCATGGTACTCTATCCTGTGCAGGCTTCTGCATCTCCCAGTATCTACTGCAATCTACATCCTTCTGAATCTGTTTAGTATATTCATCTCTTAGTCTCCCCTACAATACCAAATTTGTGATCCCTTGATGCCTCAAAATATGCGGTACCAACCGACTCCTTCTTCAGGTCAAGTTGTGCCACAAATTTCTGTTCTCTCCAATTCTATTCAATAGCTCCTCATTAGTTATGTGACCTACCCATCTAATCTTCAGTATTTTCTGTAGCACTGCATTTCGAAAGCTTCTATTCCCTTCTTGTCTAAACTATTTATCGTCCACGTTTCATGGCTACACTCTATACAAACACTTTCAGAAACGACTTCCTCACGCTTAAATCTCTACTCAATGTTAACAAATTACTCTTCTTCAGGAACGCTTTGCTTCTCGTTGCCAGGCTACATTTTATATCCTCTCTACTTCCACAATCATCAGTTATTTTGCTCCCCAAATACCAAAACTCATTTACTACTTTAAGCGTCTCATTTCTTAATCTAATTCCCGCAGCATCCCCGATTTAATTTGACTACATTCCATTATCCTCGTTTTGCTTTTGTTGACGTTCATCTTACATCCCCCTTTCAAGACACTGTCCATTCCGTTCAACTGCTCTTCCAGGTCCTTTGCTGTGAGTAGCCGTACTTTAATTACATCCTGTATGTAGTGTGTAACACTCACTTTTATTCATAATAGAATTGTAGAACGTATTCTGTATTCAAATATTATGATCTACGTGGAAAGAAACATCCTTCTCCATAGAACTCGATCACGGGAGACTTCCACTCTTCATCCGTAATATCCTCAGAGACACGGATAAAGGTTAATTCGACTTTTCCAGACATAAAGAAATTAATCAGTTAGCAAAAAACATCGTGAAAATCCTTCCACTTTTTCAAAAGATTTATTTTAACACTAAAGAGTATTTTCAGCATTAACGGTTACTGGTTTTGAATTGGAGAATACAATACCTACGACAAGGAATGAGTACCGATTCCATCCGGTACTTTTAAATGATCAACTGATCAAATCCGTATCGTTTTAACGATCGCACTTTTTGTGTGAGACGTCATTGGTTTTATGCATAACGTGAGTTCAATTGGACGACCTACTGCAATCACGATAAGTTTCATTTAATTAATGCATCAAAATTCACAATTTTTATTTATCTTTTTACTTTAATTATAAGGTATGAACATCATTAGGAGTTATCAATGAATTTACGTTTAAATTTATCAAGACAGCAGTTCAGAGTTCTGGGAACGTGAAAGAAGCAAACAGACGAAACTTGCTATAAAAGGAACCAAGTTCCGTAGTTATGTGGTAAGGCCGCAAAAGCTCGTAAATTACCACACACACAAAACTGAAGGGAAGGAAAAAAGTTTGTTAATGCGGGCCAAACGGCCCTCGGGCATACCCAGAAACACGGCATTTGCGTGTCGATGTCGCGCCGTTAACGCCAGCAAACGCGGGTGACAACGTGACAGGACAGGCGGTGTTTTTGCTGATATTAGCTGATGTTTCGTCCATTACTCGCGACTGGCCATAAATCATCATCAGGTCGAACTGCCGGGCAGCGGGAGACGTCACGTTATCTGCCGCACGGGGATCCCACAGCAAGCGGCGGCGGGGGTGGGGTGGGGGGGGGGGGCAGTGACACACGTCGTACCGCGGTCTGCGGCGCACACAGGGCAGCGCCGGTAAATCACCGACTCCGACAACGCTAATGTCGCCCCCTTAGGCCGTTTGCAATTGTTACTTAAGAAGTAGTTCCCTCTCTAGATTGTCGCACAGATGACAAAATATTAGATATCGAAATAGACGACAGAGGGTAGAGAAACAATTAAAATCGCTCAAAAGAGGAAAGGCCGCTGGACCTGATGGGATACCAGTTCGATTATACACAGAGTACGCGAAGGAACTTGCCCCCCTTCTTGCAGCGGTGTACCGTAGGTCTCTAGAAGAGCGTAGCGTTCCAAAGGATTGGAAAAGGGCACAGGTCATCCCCGTTTTCAAGAAGGGACGTCGAACAGATGTGCAGAAGTATAGACCTATATCTCTAACGTCGATCAGTTGTAGAATTTTGGAACACGTATTATGTTCGAGTATAATGACTTTTCTGGAGACTAGAAATCTACACTGTAGGAATCAGCATGGATCCTGTGAAACCCAGCTTGCGCTATTCGTCCACGAGACTCAGAGGGCCATAGACACGGGTTCCCAGGTAGATGCCGTGTTTCTTGACTTCCGCAACGCGTTCGATACAGTTCCCCACAGTCGTTTAATGGACAAAGTAGGAGCATATGGACTATCAGACCAACTGTGTAATTCGATTGAAGAGTTCCTAGATAACAGAACGCAGCGTGTCATTCTCATTGGAGAGAAGTCTTCCGATGGAAGAGTGATTTCAGGTGTGCCGCAGGGGAGTGTGGTAGGACCGTTGCTATTGACAACATACATAAATGACCTGGTGGATGACATCGGAAGTTCACTGAGGCTTTTTGCGGATGATGCTGCGGTATATCGAGAGGTTGTAATAATGGAAAATTGTACTGAAATGCAGGAGGATCTGCAGCGAATTGACGCATGGTGCAGGGAATGGCAATTGAATCTCAATGTAGACTAGTGTAATGTGCTGCGAATACACAGAAAGATAGATCCTTTATCATTTAGCCACAATATAGCAGGTCAGCAACTGGAAGCAGTTAATTCCATAAACTATCTGGGAGTAGGCATTAGGAGTGATTTAAAATGGAATGATCATATAAAGTTGATCGTCGGTAAAGCAGATGCCAGACTGAGATTCATTGGAAGAATCCTAAGGAAATGCAATCCGAAAACAAAGAAGTGGGATACAGTACGCTTGTTCGCCCACTGCTTGAATACTGCTCAGCAGTGTGGGATCCGTACCAGATAGGGTTGATAGAAGACATAGAGAAGATCCAACGGAGAGCAACGCGCTTCGTTACAGGATCATTTAGTAATCGCGAAAGCGTTACGGAGATGATAGATAAACTCCAGTGGAAGACTCTGCAGGAGAGACGCTCAGTAGCTCGGTACGGGCTTTTTTTGAAGTTTCGAGAACATACCTTCACCGAGGAGTCAAACTGTATATTGTTCCCTTCTACGTATCTCTCGCGAAGAGACCATGAGGATAAAATCGGAGGGATTAGAGCCCACACAGAGGCATAGCGAGAATCTTTCTTTACACGAACAATACGAGACTGGAATAGAAGATATTTACTCAAGGTACCCTCCGCCACACACCGCCAGGTGGCTTGCGGAGTACAGATGTAGATGTAGAAGTATGAAAAAGTTTTTGGTTCTACATCCAATAGTATTCTCCTAAAGAAACTGCACAGGTAGTGAATATATAGGGCCTATCTCTATCCATAGACCTTAACAATCAAGGGAAAAACGCTTCATTGTAAAATGATGTTACCGTCTTTCGACGTTCTCGGTCAAATATTCAAGAGAAATTCTGTTACCTTAATAATGTACAATGAGTAGCCCAAACCTTAAGGGTCCATTCCCTTCAGTCAGCCGGCCGGTGTGGCCGTGCGGTTCTAGGCGCTTCAGTCTGGAACCGCGTGACCGCTACGGTCGCATGTTCGATCCTTGTCTCGGGCATGGATGTGTATGATGTTCTTAGGTTAGTTATGGTTAAGTAGTTCTAAGTTCTAGGGGACTAATGATCTCAGAAGTTAAGTCCCATAGTGCTCAGAGCCATTTGAACCCAACCCTTCAGTCAATCTATAACATAAGCGACTTTTACAAGTTTAGTTGGTTGATGTGGGGGAGGGGTCAAAACAGCATTGTCATCGGACCCATCGGATTAAGGACCGATGGGGAAGGAAGTTGGCCGTGCCTTTCGAAGGAACCGTCCCGCCATTCGCCTGAAGCGATTTAGGGAAATCACGGAAAACCTAAAGCAAGATGCCAAACGCGTGTTTGAACCGTTGTGCTAACGAATGTGAGTCCTTAGGTTAGTTAGGTTTAAGTAGTTCTAAGTTCTAGGGGACTGATGACCTCAGATGTTAAATCCCATAGTGCTCAGAGCCATTTCAATTTTAAAAATCTTGCATGATATATCGGTATGCGTGTGTTGTAGGGTCAAACAATTAACTACAGAAGAACAATAAACTAAGTGTGCTAACCACTCCGACACCCCGCTTTTTGTCAAGCTAATGAATGAATTAAAATAAAAAATTTTATAATTAAAGTTTTTCCTGAGATATTTAAGTCTCATCTTTATCTGAGATAATGATGGAAGCAGAAGAAGTGAATTAAAATTTGTGCCGCGGCCGGGACTCGAATGCATCAAGTGTCACGGTGGTCTGTAAGAGAGTTACCCTGCTGGCAAATGTGATCATCCTCGGGAAAGATATGGAGTGTGAAGCGAAGGAGGCGGTGAACAAAAGTGTCCACTAAGTCCACAGCAATCACGTGCCTCCGATTGCTGCCACAGATCCCATAGGAATATATTACCCCAACGGCCTACGTCCGAGGCAGCCGTTCATAGCATCCGTTGGCCTCGGGATAGATTATTCGGACTCGGTCTTTGACCAGGTGTGACAACAAACGTTATTCATCCAACCAGGCGATATGTTCTATTGATCCGCGGTCAAATCTCGATCCTCCCCATATTCACAGTATTTGTAATTGACGATGCCATTTCTTTACCGTGGGAGCACGAAAGGGTCGTAGGCTGCAAAAGTGAGCATGTGCAGAAATTGTCCCAAGAGGGGCAATTGTGACGTCCCTTCCGTCCTTCACTCGCAGGGAAGAGACGCGACTCGTAACGATGTTCGTCCTCGTTGGTGTGACGTGGAACACCACCTGTAACTCTCACAAGAACACAACTCCTCGCGTGGCTTAGAAATATTCTGTTATCTGTCCGCAACAAAATGGTTCAAATGGCTCTGAGCACTATGGGACTTAACATCTATGGTCATCAGTCCCCTAGAACTTAGAACTACTTAAATCTAACTAACCTAAGGACATCACACAACACCCAGTCATCATGAGGCAGAGAAAATCCCTGACCCCGCCGGGAATCGAACCCGGGAACCCTGGCGTGGGAAGCGAGAACGCTACCGCACGACCACGAGCTGTCCGCAACAGTCTTCACAGTTTGTGCGAACTGGTAAACTGCCATCGTTTATTTTTATTTTTATGCCCGGTTAGTTCCGCGATGAAATAAAATCTTGATTCTTGATTTCATCATTACGGTCGTTTTTCACATCATAGATAGCGAGGATGGAAATTTGCTGTCTACTATTCCGTTGCTATGCCGTTGCTACATCCAGTTATTAACAACGGTCCTACGTAACTCCAGAGATAAGTTATGTTGGAGTAAATGTTTTTTTTTTTTAATACGCCGTAATACTGCTTTAAACTAATCACTCTTCAGTGTCCATTATTCATGTACTCACTTAGTCACTTAAAATGTTTAAAGAGTCAATCAACTTGCATTAATACACATTGTATTGTCCGTTTAATGAGTTAGGCGATATGTAAGATTTATCTTTTGAGTCAGGTTTTATTGTTCTTCTGTAGTTAATTGTTTGACCCTACAACACACGCACACCGATATATCATTCAAGATTTTAAAAAATCAAGTGGCTCTGAGCACTATGGGACTTAACATCTAAGGTCATCAGTCCTCCAGAACTTAGAACTACTTAAACCTAACTAACTAAAGGACATCACGCACATCCGCACCCGATGCAGGATTC
Source organism: Schistocerca cancellata (assembly GCF_023864275.1). Classification (NCBI taxonomy): domain Eukaryota; kingdom Metazoa; phylum Arthropoda; class Insecta; order Orthoptera; family Acrididae; genus Schistocerca; species Schistocerca cancellata. The sequence continues at coordinate 1,251,918,456 of NC_064626.1, forward strand.
GAACCTGCGACCGTAGCGGTCCCGCTGCTCCAGACTGTAGTGCCTAGAACCGCGCGGCCACTCCGGCCGGCAATTAAGATTACCTTCAGTTCAGTAATCGTGACGCTGACAATTTTTGACTAGTCGGCGTACTTGTCTTCCTTTATGTCTTTGTTTTATTATGTCCTACTCAAGACTACGAATTGTTTTTCTGTCGTCGATCCATTGCTCTCAAGGTTTGTATCTGTTCATGAGTACGAAGGCTAAGTCCGATAAACCAGTATCACTCAATCGAAGTCTAATACTCGTCATACTATACTGTCGTGTTGAGAACGGTAAAGATTAACTTTCGTCAGCCGAATGACTGAGCAATACTTCAGTCTCTGTCTCACGAATTATCAGACTTCCAAAACTGAAACAATCTAATAGCGTTTGCGTCCAGACAACTATCGCAAAGTACTCTAGAGCGACTCAGAAGCAACTAACTAACTGAACATTCCCATATTCGAGTTGCATTGTAGTCTCATTGAATTTCCTTAGATGCGGCTACAACTCCCTTCTGTGGTAAATGTTATCTTTGACTGAATTAGTTTCTTGGATTTAACCTTCGTTCATATGATTTTGAATTTATTCTATAGATTTTTGATAAACAATCTATTATAATCCTCTCCTTTTATCTCCCATTTTTGTATGCTATTCTCAGTACTTGAGTAATATAGGTGTGAATCAAAATATTACCAGTGTTGATTTGATCGTCTATAGTTGCCGTCACTGTCAAGATGACTCACTTCCCTACTTTAAGTTTCCACAAAGTTTGTTAATTGTGGTTTCCTGTCCTTCGGGCGGTACAAAATGTTCAAAAATTGCTACTTGTTATATAACAGATACAATTAGTATGATAACCTATATTGCAGTGAGACCTAAATTTGACTGGAGTTATGTAAAAATAATTGTAGCTTAAACGACTGATTGTTCTCCACTCAGTGTTTTGAGGAAGAATGATAACAAAATAGCTAGTATGTTTCACCACTATAAACTAAGTGTACTCGTACATCTCTGTTTTATTAATATGAAATGAAAGACACCATTCTGATTTAATATTCTGGAATTAAATGATTTCTATCATTTGAAATGAAATGATCGTATGGCATTGCTGGCCGGAAGGCCCCAGTCGGGGAAATTCGGCCGCCGAACGCGAATCTTATTGCAATCGACGCCACACTGGGCGACTTGTGTGCCGGTGATGAGGATGAAATTATGATGACGAGAACACAGCACCCAGTCCACGAGCGGAGAAAACCGCCAGTCCGGCCGGGAATCGAAACAGGACCCGCTGCATGGAAGCCAAGCACGTTACCATCCGGCAAAGCAAGCGGACGTTTTATGATTTAATTCCAGGTTATTGAACGAGTTAATCGTGAGAGATATGTTATTCCTTACACTTTCAAATATGACTTGGAGGCAGCAACCGTACAAGAAAGTGATAAGTATAAAACAGCCAACCAGCAGCAACAAAATTTTACCTTCATCAAGTTTCGACACCGACAATGGGTATCTTCAACAGAAAATCCACAGTTACATGCAGCAACTGATGAACAAATTTAAGAGCAATATTGCTCTCGTCACATAAAAATACTTTCTTGAGAAGTTAATGTCAAAATCACATAAAATTAAAGTCGTTAAAACTGACATAAAGCTGGTGTCTGCCGGTAAAATTATAGCTGCATTTATTTTTATTAATACACCAATAATGTTAGTTTGTCACTTAAAATTAAAAAATCTGAAATAGAAGACAATCAGATAGATGGAGAAAATCCTGTTTCAAAGCAACAGAATTAATCAGCAAAAATGTCAAATTAATACTTCTCAGTGTGGAAAATTTGAAAAAAAGCTTTCAATAACCACAGCATTTCCTATCACAGCTATGGTAAATTGCTATTTAGTATAATCATAAATAATCATCAATAAAACTGAGCGGGATTATTATTATGAATATAAAGTCTACACTCTCAGGTTGTAACTCCAGGATCGATTGTAAGTAGTTTATACAATGTAATTATGTGTATGTAACTATGAAGTAGTTGTTCTCTACTGATTAAGTTCATTCAGTTGTGAAAGAAAAGTTGATATGTGCAATATGTATAATATAAAAATTTTAAAAGATGTTTAAAAATAATGACTTTTGTAAATTATGCCAGTTTATAAAAGAGAATTTGCAATTTGAATTTGGTACATACTTAGGGAAATTTTATGATGTAACTTAAGACGTAGGGAACCCCCTCCGCTACGGAAGGGGCTTGAGATGGGGAAAGGTGGATCTGGCGGTCAATCTGGGCGGCAAAAGAGAGAGCAGATTAGGCAGTCAGTGGCCACCAGTTGTACAGTCAACACCGTGGGTTGGGCGCTGATGACCACGTTGTTTAGCGCCCGTAAACTTCAAACACACACACACAACACCGTGGGTGCCAAGTGAGGCATTCAGAAACCGATTCATGATGGAATGGCCTCGGTTGTGGTTTCGGCTGCAAAATGGTGCTCTCGCATTTTTGAATGGCTCTAAAATGATTACTACGTCGCCAAGGTGATATGAATAGAGCATTAAACCGCCAGAGGTGAGACCAGATAGCCGCCACGTGCTTGCCACCACTATTGCGAAACTGCTTCACCAAATTTGGAAAAAAGATATGTATACCAGTATGAACCAGTATGTTTGTGTGTGAGTGTTTTTCAATAAGAGTTTCAATGATAAAAATTCGTGTTTGAACTTTGAAACTGTCCTGCTCACGAAACCAAGCAGGGTCCTATCCTAAACGTGCTAAAAACCCAGTATGCTGTTTATGAAGAACAACTAACGTTGTTTCTATTTGAATGTGCCTACGTTTTAGTGTTACAGCATATATGTGTTGCTAGTTAAATTACTTATTTCACAGGTAAAGAGAGAGGCACATAATTCGGAACCTAACTTTATTTTGCTTTGAATTGTTTCTACTTTGAATGTGCCAAAGTTTTAGTGCTAAAGGCATAAATGTTAATTCTGGAAACATCCCCCAGGCTGTGGCTAAGCCATGTCTCCCCAATATCCTTTCTTTCACGAGTGCTAGTCCTGCAAGGTTCGCAGGAGAGCTTCTGTAAAGCTTGAAAGGTAGACAAGAGGTACTGGCGGAATTAAAACTGTGAGGACGGGGCGTGAGTCGTGTGCTGGGGTAGCTCAG